>NC_084754.1:31713352-32013352 GCF_033978785.1 Entelurus aequoreus | reverse complement strand
ACTGGAGAGTGCTCCCTCGGGTGATTCCCTTGTTCTGCTGGTGGACTTCAACGCTATGTTGGCAACGACAGTGAAACCTGGAGAGTCGTGATTGGGAAAAATGGCCACCCGGATCTGAACCCAAGTGGTGCTTTGTTATTGGACTTTTGTGCTTGTCACCGATTGTCCATAACAAACACAATGTTCAAACATAAGGGTGTCCATATGTGCACTTGGCACAAGGACACCCTCGGCCGCATGATTGACTTTGTAGTTGTGTCATGGGATTTGCGGCCTCATGTTTTGGACACTCGGTGAAGAGAGGGGCAGAGCTTTCTACCAACCACCACCTGGTGGTGAGCTGGCTCCGATGGCAGGGGAGGATGCCGGTCAGACCTGGCAGGCCCAAACGCATTGTAAGGGTCTGCTGGGAACACCTAGCAGAGTCTCCTGAAGAACTTTGAACATGTCCGGAAGAACTTTGAACATGTCACGAGGGAGGTGCTGGACATTGAGTCTGAGTGGACCATGTTCCGTTCCTCTCTTGTTGAGCCAGCTGATTGAAGCTGTGGCCGCAAGGTGTTTGGTGCCTGTTGTGGCGGTAATCCACCAGCAGTGAGGGATGCTGTCAAGCTGAAGAAAGAGCCACCGGGTCCTTTTGGCTCATGGGACTCCAGAGGCAGTGGGCATACCGACAGGCCAAGCGAGACCTCCTCAGTCCCACCAACACGTCTTCCTATGAGGAAACAGTGCCTGGGAAGTCTGTGGTGGGCTCTCCTATTTCTGGGGCTGAGGTTGCCAAGGTAGTTAAAAAGCTCCTCGGTGGCAAGGCCCCGGGGATGTGAGCTCCGTCCGGAGTTCCTTAAGGCTCTGGATGCTGTGGGGCAGTCTTGGTTGACAAGACTCTGCAACATTGCATCTACATCGGGGGCGGTACCTCTGGATTGGCAGACCGGGGTGGTGGTTCCTCTCTTTAAGAAGGGGAACCGGAGGGTGTGTTCCAAATATCGTAGATCACACTCCTCAGCCTTTCCCGGTAAGGTCTATTCATGTGTAATGGAGAGGAGGAACCTCGGATCCAGGACGAACAGTGTGGTTTTCGTCCTGGTCGTGGAACGGTAGACCAGCTCTATACTCTCGGCAGGGTCCTTGAGTGTGCATGGGAGTTTGCCCAACCAGTCTACATAAGTTTTGTGGACTTGGAGAAGACATTCGACCTTGGCCCCCGGTAAATCCTGTGGGGAGTGCTCAGAGAGTATGGAGTATCGCCATGTCTGATTGTGGCGGGTGTCTCCCTGTATGATCAGTGTCAGAGCTTGGTCCGCAGTATGTCGGACCCCTTTCCAGTGAGGGTTGGACTCCGCCAAGGCTGCCCTTTGTCACCGATTCTGTTCATAACTTCAATGGACAGAATATCTAGGCGCAGTCATGGCTTTGAGGATCCCCTCAACGCCATGACTGCGCCTGGTTTGGTGGCTGCAGGATTAGGTCTCTGCTTTTTGCAGATGATGTGGTCCTGATGGCTTCAACTGGCCAAGATCTTCAGCTTTCATTGGATCGGTTCGCAGTGAAGCGACTGGGATGAGAATCAGCACCTCCAAGTCCGAGTCCATGGTTCTCGCCCGGGAAAGGGTGGAGTGCCATCTCGAGGTTGGGAAAGAGATCTTGCCCCAAGTGAAGGAGTTCAAGTACCTAGGAGTCTTGTTCACGAGTGAGGATAGAGCGGATTTTGAGATCTACAGGCGGATCGGTGCGGCGTCTTCAGTAATGAGGATGCTATATCGATCCGTTGTGGTGAAGAAGGAGCTGAGCCAGAAGGAAAAGCTTTCAATTTACCGGTCGATCAACGTTCCCATCCTCACCTATGGTCATGAGCTTTGGGTTATGACCGAAAGGACAACGTCACGGGTACAAGCGGCCGAAATGAGTTTCCTCCGCCGGGTGGTGGGTCTCTCCCTTAGAGATAGGGTGAGAAGCTATGTCATCTGGGAGGAACTCAGTGTAAAGCCGCTGCTCCTCCACATTGAGAGGAGCCAGATGAGGTGGTTCGGGCATCTGCTCAGGATGCCACCCGAACGCCTCCCTAGGTCCGAACGGCAGGAGGCCATGGGGAAGACCTAGGATACATTGGAAAGACTATGGCCTGGGAACGCCTCGGGAACCCCCGAGAAGAGCTGGACGAAGTGGCTGGGGAGAGGGAAGTCTGGGCTCTCTGCTTAGGCTGCTGCCCCCGCAACCCGACCTCGGATAAGCGGAAGAAAATGGATGGATTTAGTATGACAGTTATACTGTCATATTGAGTGTGACAGTATACTGTCATAAAACCCAATTTTTGTATTTGCAAACCTGATTCTAGTAAAACTCACATCTATACAATATTACAGGCAATTTTGGACATAATGCACGTTTGGTTTTTGAGTTATGTTCATATAACTTTAATATATAGTATGACATCTATACTGTTATAATGAGTAAAAAAACTAACTTGTGTCTGTCATAAAACTCAATTTTTGTATTTGCAAACCTTACAAAAACAAATGATTCTAGTAAAACTCACATGGATTCAATATTACAGGCATTTTTAGACATTTTGCATGTTTGGTTTAGGTATTATGTTGGAATACATTTGTATTGCTTTTTTCACATTATCTCAGCATTTTAAGAACTTACTGTCATATTGAGTAAAAAAAACTTTTTGTGTTTGCAAGCCTTAAAAAAACAACCGATTCTAGTAAAACTCACATTGATACAATATTACAGGCATGTTTAGACATCTTGCATGTTTGGTTTTGGAGTTATGTTTATATAACCTGCTTTCTGAGCCGCCACCTTTGTGGTTTGCGTGTCCCACTGATCCTAGGAGCTATGTTGTCCGGGGGCTTCTATGCCCCCTGGTAGGGTCCCCCAAGACAAACAGGTCCTAGGTGAGGAATCAGACAAAGAGCAGCTCAAAGACCTTTATGAAAAGTACAAATCGAGGACCTAGATATTTTCTCGCCCGGACGCGGGTCACCGTGGCTCCCCTGTGGAGCCAGGCCCAGAGGTGGGGCACGATGGCGAGCGACTGGTGCCCATGGGGCCCAGCTCGAAGAGGCAACGTGGGTCCCCCCTGCAATAGGCTCACCACTCATGGGCTGGGTCATAGAGGTCGGGTGCAGTGTTAGCTGGGCGGAAGCCGAAGGCAGGGCACTTGGCGGTCCGATTATCGGCTACATAAGCTCGCTCTTGGGACGTGGAACGTCACCTCGCGAGGTGGAGAAGTTCCCGGCTAGATAAAGCTGGACTCACTTCGACGCACAGCAAGGACTCTGGAACCTGTTATCTCAAGAGGGGTTGGACTCTCTTCCACTCTGGCGTTGCAAGTAATGAGAGGCTGGGTTGGCAATTCTTGTTGCCCCCCGGCTCAAAGCCTGCACGTTGGACTTAACCCAGAAGACGAGATGGTAGCTTCCCTCCGCTTTCGGGTTGGGTGACGGGTCCTGACTGTTGTTGGTGTTTACGCACCAAACAGCAGCTCAGAGTACCCACTCTTTTTGGATTCCCTTGAGAGTGCTCCCTCGGGTGATTCCCTTGATCTGCTGGGGGTCTTCAACGCTCATGTTGGCAACGACTTTGAAACCTGGAGAGTCATGATTGGGAAAAATGGCCACCCGGATCTGAACCCAAGTGGTGCTTTGTTATTGGACTTTTGTGCTCGTCACGGATTGTCCATAACAAACACAATGTTCAAACATAAGGGTGTCCATATGTGCACTTGGCACCAGGACACCCTCGGCCGCAGTTCCATGATTGAATTTGTAGTTGTGTCATGAGATTTGCGGCCTCATGTTTTGGACACTCGGGTGAAGAGAGGGGCGAGCTTTCTACCGATCACCACCTGGTGAGCTGGCTCCGATGGTGGGGTAGGATCCCGGACAGACCTGGCAGGCCCAAACGCATTGTGAGAGTCTTTTGGGAATGCCTAGCAGAGTCTCCTGTCAGAGAGAGTTTTTTTTTCCACCTCCGGAGGAACTTTGAACATGTCACAAAGGAGGTGCTGGACATTGAGTCTGAATGGATCATGTTCCGTGCCTCTCTTGTCAAGCCAGCTGATTGGAGCTGTGGCCGCAAGGTGTTTGGTGCCTGTCGTGGCGGTAATCCTAGAACCCGCTGGTGGCCACCAGCAGTGCGGGATGCCGTCAAGCTGAAGAAAGAGCTTATCTGGTCCTTTTGGCTCATGGGACTCCAGAGGCAGCGGGCATACCGACAGGCCAAGCAGTGCCTGGGGAATCTGTGGTGGGCTCTCCTATTTCTGGGGCTGAGGTTGCCAAGGTAGTTTTAAAAGCTCCTCGGTGGCAAGGCCCCGGGGGTGGATGAGCTCCATCCGGAGTTCCTTTGCTCTGGATGCTGTGGGGCTGTTTTAGTTGACAAGACTCTGCAACATCGCGTGGACATCAGGGGCGGTACCTCTGGATTGGCAGACCGGGGTGGTGGTTCCTCTCTTTAAGAAGGGGAACCGGAGAGTGTGTTCCAACTATCGTAGATCACACTCCTCAGCCTTCCCGGTAAGGTCTATACATGTGTACTGGAGAGGAGGAACCTCGGATCCAGGACGAACAGTGTGGTTTTCGTCCTGGTCGTGGAACGGTAAACCAGCTCTATACTCTTGGCAGGGACCTTGAGTGTGCATGGGAGTTTGTCCAACCAGTCTACATGTGCTTTGTGGACTTGGAGAAGACATTCGACCGTGGCCACCCCGGGAAGTCCTGTGGGGAGTGCTCAGAGAGTATGGGGTATCGGCATGTCTGATTGTGGCGGGTCGCTCCCTGTATGATCAGTGTCAGAGCTTGGTCCGCATTGCCAGCAGTAAGTCGGACCCCTTTCCAGGGAGGGTTGGACCGGAGTCCAACCCTCGTGTTGGCTGCCCTTTGTCACCAAATGTGTTCATAAATTTTATGGACAGAATTTCTAGGCGCAGTCATGGCGTTGAGGGGATCCGGTTTGGAGGCTGCAGGATTAGGTCTCTCCTTTTTGCAGATGATGTGGTCCTTTTGGCTTTAACTGGCCAGGATCTTCAGCTCTCATTGGATTGGTTCGCAGCCGAGTGTGAAGCGACTGGGATGAGAATCAGCACCTCCAAGTCCGAGGTTCTCGCCCGGGAAAGGGTGGAGTGCCATCTCGAGGTTGGGCAGGAGATCTTGCCCCAAGTGGATGAGTTAAAGTACCTGGAGTCTTGTTCATGAGTGAGGGAAGAGTGGATCATGAGATGCACAGGCTGATCGGTGCGGCGTCTTCAGTAATGAGGACGCTATATCGATTCGTTGTGGTAAGAAGGAGCTGCGCCAGAAGGAAAAACTCTCAATTTACCGGTCAAATATACGCTTCACAGCATAATACTGTCATCTGTTTAGCGGCATTACACTGTTATTTTAGTGTATCTACTGTAATATCCATTAACAGTTAATTACAGTAAAATAATTGTAAGCACTATAGACTGAGCTTTACAGTATAATGCCACTAGAAGTTAATGAGTTGAACTTTTAATTTTTCAAAATCAAAATCCCTGCAATCTCCTGGCATAATAAATGACTGGAGAAATGGCCTTGCAAGATTATGTTTTTATTAACCAATTATTTTAAAGTGCATCAAATACATTCAAAGTACATTTAGTGCATTCTTCTTATTTTCAGTAAAGCATTTTAACATTTATAACATGTCCACTTAATTTCTAACTGGAGACAAAACACTGAACACGAGTCCAGTGTTTAGTTGTCGGCTACATAAAGCCCCACTCAAAGTCTGTGAGATGTTTTATAAGGGTGGCTACGTGAGGATTTACAGTTGCTGCCTTTTTCTGGACCAGCTTCCTGGTCTTCTTGGACACCACCTTTCCCTGGCTAGCCTTTGTTCCCCTCTCAGGGTTAACGCCAATGAATCGCCTAAAAAAGAGAGAAAGCATATTAGATATTCTGTTGTGATTGAAGATTACTTGCAGTCGATACAGAACCCCCCTCACATTGTTATTTAGGAATATGCACTGCACAAATATTAATATCAATTTTAGGATATATGTGAGCCCATACCATAACCACAGCTGTAGATGAGTGAATGCTCTAAAACCCATTAAGACAAATTCAGAGAGGAAGACAATGCTAAAGCCTCCCCAATCCCTCTCTCTATTTATGTTTTCTCTCCATCTACGGGACCGTGTATTTACGCTGATGTTTCCTGCTTTCACCCATTTAACATATCGTTACCTGCTCATTACCTATCTTCTCTGCATCCTGGGGTCACACTGGTGCTTCTTGCCTTTACCCATTCAACATATCTTTACCTGCACATTACCTACCTTCTCTGCATAGTGTGGTCATGCTGGTGCTTTCTACCTTTACCCAATCAACATATCTTTACCTGCACATTACCTACCTTCTCTGTATCCTGGAGTCAAGCTGGTGTTTCCTGCCTTTACTCATTCAACATATCTTTACCTGCACATTACCTACCTTCTCTGTATCCTGGCGTCTAGCTGGTGTTTCCTGCCTTCACCCATTCAACATATCTTTACCTGCACATTACCTACCTTCCCTGCATCCTTGGGTCACACTGGTGCTTCTTTCTTTCACCATACAACATATCTTCACCTGCACATACCTACCTTGTCTGCATGGCCTCGACCACACCTGCGCTTCCTTCTTTCACCCATTCAACATACCTTCACCCGCACATTACCTACCTTCCCTGCATGGTGGGGTCACACTGGTGCTTCCTGCCTTTACCCATTCAACATATCTTCACCCGCACATTACCTACTTGCTCTGCATTCTCGGGTCAAGCTGGTGCTTCCTGCCATCATCCAGTCAACATATCTTTACCTGCAAATTACCTACTTTTTCTGCATCCTGGGGTCAAACAGGTGCTTCCTTCTTTGACCCAGTCAACATATCTTTACCTGCACATTACCTACCTTCTCTGTATCCTAGAGTCAAACTGGTGCTTCGGTCCCTAATAAGAAGGTACACAAAGGAACAGAAGAGTCATTGATTTAAGGCACACAATTGGGGAAATGACAAGTCAAATTCCTGAACAGAGGTGAGAAATATAAAATAAAATATCCTAACAGTATTTTAACAGTATCAAGAGGATTTACCTTTGAACAAATTCCAATGTCCGAGGACCTTCCTCTTGGTATTCCAAGTTGAACACATAGTAGGTGGCAAGAAGGGCAGCAAGCCCTGAGATTAAGCTAGGTTGGACGCCTTTGCAGATGACATCACCTTCCATGCTGATCATCCAACGTTTTATTGTGACTTTGTCACCAGCAACTGGTACAGTCAAGAAATGCAGTTTATGTTCCTAAACAGTATCCAATATGGGTAGCATTTTAAAAGTATTTGGAATGGCCACCTCACTCGCTCTCTCTTTACTCTGTTTACATCTAGTCTCCTAAGGCAGTGGTTCTCAAATGGGGGTACGCGTACTCCTGGGGGTACTTGAAGGTATGCCAAGGGGTACGTGAGATTTTTTTTAAATATTCTAAAAATAGCAACAATTCAAAAATCCTTTATAAATATATTTATTGAATAATACTTCGACAAAATATGAATGTAAGTTCATAAACTGAACAACTAATCAAGTAGGCTATTCCATTCATTACCATAAAGCCAGAGTTTCCCCCATGCCATGATGGTTTGACTCTACCTGGCGGTGCCACACGGCACCAACTGTCAATCAACTATCCATGTAGAAAACAATGGAGGCTTGGTTAAAGCGTAGTGGACATGTTCCATAAATATTGATGTTAAAGATTTCTTTTTTTGTGAAGAAATGTTGAGAATGAAGTTCATGAATCCAGATGGATCTCTATTGCAATCCCCAAAGAGGGCACTTTAATTTGATTACTTCTATGTGTAAAAATCTTTATTCATATTTGAATCACTTGTTTATTTTTCAACAAGTTTTTAGTTATTTTTATATCTTTTTTTCCAAATAGTTCAAGAAAGACCACAACAAATGAGCAATATTTTGCACTGTTACACAATTTAATAAATCAGAAACTGATGACATAGTGTTGTATTTTACTTCTTTATCTCTTTTTTTCAACCAAAAATGCTTTGCTCTGATTAGGGGGTACTTGAATTTAAAAAATGTTCACAGGGGTACATCACTGAAAAAAGGTTGAGAACCACTGTCCTAAGGCAGTGGTTCTCAACCTTTTTTCAGTGCTGTGAACATTTTTTTAATGCAAGTAGACCTCCATGTCTTCATAACAGGAATATCGTGAATTCTCAAGTTGCATATCACAATAGTCATCATCAGTGTTAATAACACAAGAGCTGCTTGGATTTGCTGTTGAGCAAGTCAAACTTCGTTCAGTGTAGCCGTAGTGCTTCCTTGACACGTGCGATGTGAAAGTAGACTTAACTGTAAATCTTTTTTCACATTGACTGAAGGGGCACGTAACTGTCCTACCTTCGGTAATATGACTTTTCAAATGCAGGAGAAGGGCCCGTATATCATCGCACTTCGCGCTACATGAGACAATATTACAAGGTAAACCTTCTGCGCTATACATATCAGTCCTACTCTTGCCATATTTATGACGACGGCTGTGAGTTTTGAAGGCTGAGAAGTTGGAAAAAACTCTTGTGCATTTAGGGAAAGCACACTTAAACGATGCATTAGGCATACAACTATGACTTCGCATGTGTCTAACATACGCAAATACATTGCTGCAAGTCGTAGCACATATGTTGCAAGTTATCATCTTTTATGATGACTATGACAAAAAAGAAGAAAACTTAGCTAGCTAGCATGCGGCGGTACATGCGCGTGGTCAACGATAGTGTCTGTAATGCTGACATTTCGGACTTTATAAATATATATATAAAGTAATTCAAACAGAAAATGACACATCAAGGTACAAGTGACTCTTACCTTGTTATCAAAAACACACGATGCAGTAGGATGGATTTAGCAGGGTCGGCCAGGTGAAATGAAGCTCGGTTGGACGAATTGTGGGCGGACCCAAGAAACAAGTCTGAAAAATACTGAATTACACTGTAGGTTTTACAGTAACTTACTGCTGGTCGATATTTTTTGAAAAATGCAACAAAATTTACAGTACTTAACTGCATTTAAGAAGAACATGATAGGTTGATTGGCAACACTAAATTGGCCCTAGTGTGTGAATGTGAGTGTGAATGTTGTCTGTCTATCTGTGTTGGCCCTGCGATGAGGTGGCGACTTGTCCAGGGTGTACCCCGCCTTCCGCCCGATTGTAGCTGAGATAGGCTCCAGCGCCCCCCGCGACCCCGAAGGGAATAAGCGGTAGAAAATGGATGGATGGATGGAGTATATAACTGTAATTTTATTTTTTATTTTTACAGTAATTTTTTACAGTGAAGGTCATGGGTGTCAAACTCTGGCCCGTGGGCCAAATTTGGCCCAACGTGTAATTTGACTTGGCCCTTGAGGCAATATCAAATTAACACTAAAGCTGGACCAGCGATTATACATTGCGGCAGTGCCGCAGTAACACCGCATTCACCGCTACTTCTAATACTTGCCAAGACAAAAGTGACTCCAGCACTCCTCCCGAATTTTTTTTTTTTTTTTTCAGCTACTCAAACGAGTGCCGGCCCAGTTTCATGTCAGTGCAGCTTCTGCACCCACACACAATTGAATGCAACGCATACTTCATCAACAGCGATACAGGTTACACTGACGGTAGCCAAATAAAAAACTTTAACACTTTTAGAAATATACGCCACACTGTGAATCCACACCAAACAAGAATGACAAACACATTTCGGGAGAACATCCGCACCGTAACACAACATAAACACAACACAACAAATACCCAGAACCCTTTGTAGCACTAAATCTTCCGGGACGCTACAAGGTGTGTGTGTGTGTGTGGGGGGGGGGGGAGGTTTGGTGGTAGCGGGGGTGTATTTTGTAGCGTCCCGAAAGAGTTAGTGCTGCAAAAGATTCTGGGTATTTGTTCTTTTGTGTTTATGTTGTGTTACGGTGCGGATGTTCTCCCGAAAAGTGTTTTTTATTTTTGTTTGGTGTGGGTTCACAGTGTGGCATATATTTGTAACAGTGTTTAAGTTTTTTATACTGGCACCCTCAGTGTAACCTGTATCGCTGTTGATGAAGTATGCGTTGCATTCATTTGTGTATGCGTGCTGAAGCTGCACATATCTTGTGACTGGGTCTGAATGATGTTAGAATTGGGTGTACGAGATATGACTGTTGAACACCTTGTTCGATAATGAAAGTTGCCTCAGCTCAAAGCCTGAGCCCCGACATTAAAGAACTAGCATCTAAAAAAAGATGCCAGGTATCTGGCTTGGGCACATCAAATTAGATCAGTGTGTTGCAAACTGAGCAGTTTAAAGTCCTGAATGGTTGTTTTATTCATTGTTATTTTATTTTCAAATTTATTAGCCTGTGGAAAAAGTTAATGTTGATATTTACCTCAGAAGGCTGCAAATAGAAAAGAGGCATTCAATTTTTATTTAAATTGTATTTGATATGCAATTGACATTTTTTAATGATTATTATTATTATTTGAAACTCCATTTTGCATGTCACTATAAAGTTATATAAGCCTTGCTTGTTCAATATTCAACGCAAAACTTGTTTGGGTCCCTATTAAAAGGTTAATTTGTTCAACCTTGGCCCGCGGCTTTGTTCAGTTTTAAACTTTGGCCCACTCTGTATTTGAGTTTGACACCCCTGGTGAAGGTGAAGCTCTGTCACCCTGGAGGCCACGGGGAAGACCCAGGACACATTGGGAACACTATGTCTCCCGGCTGGCCTGGGAACGCCTCAGGATCCCCTGAGAAAAGGTCCTAGGTGAGGGATCAGACAAAGAGCAGCTCAAAGACCTTTATGAAAAGTACAAATCGAGGACCTAGATTTTTTCTCGCCCAGGCGCATGTCATCGTGGCTCCCCTGTGGAGCCAGGCGCAGAGGTGGGGCACGATGGCGAGCGACTGGTGGCCGGGCCTGTCTCCATGGGGCCCTGCCGGGCTCAGCTCGAAGAGGCAACGTGGGTCAACCCTCCAATGGGCTCACCACTCATGGGCCCATTGAGGTCATAGAGGTCAGATGCAGTGTGAACTGGGCGGCAGCCGAAGGCAGGGCACTTGGCGGTCCGATTATCGGCTACATAAGCTCGCTCTTGGGACGTGGTACGTCACCTCGCTGGGAGGGAAAGAGCCTGAGCTGGTGCGCGAGGTGAAGAAGTTCCGGCTAGATATAGTTGGACTCACTTTGACGCACAGCAAGGGCTCTGGAACCTGTTCTCTCAAGAGGGGCTGGACTCTCTTCCACTCTGGCGTTGCAAGCAATGAGAGGCTGGGGTGGCAATTGTTGTTGCTCAAAGCCTGCACGTTGGACTTTAACCCAGTAGACGAGATGGTAGCTTCCCTCCGCCTTCGGGTTGGATGACGGGTCCTCACTGTTGTTTGTCTTTACGCACCAAACAGCAGCTCAGAGTACCCACTCTTTTTGGATTCCCTTGAGGGAGTACTGGAGAGTGCTCCCTCGGGTGATTCCCTTGTTCTGTTGGGGGACTTCAATGCTCATGTTGGCAAGGACAGTGAAACCTGGAGAGTCGTGATTGGGAAAAATGGCCACCCGGATCTGAACCCAAGTGGTGCTTTGTTATTGGACTTTTGTGCTCGTCACGGATTGTCCATAACAAACACAATGTTCAAACATAAGGAAGAACTTTGAACATGTCACGAGGGAGGTGCTGGACATTGAGTCTGAGTGGACCATGTTCCGTGCCTCTCTTGTCGAGTCTGCTGATTGGAGCTGTGGCCGCAAGGTGTTTGGTGCCTGTCGTGGCGGTAATCATAGAATTCGCTGGTGGCCACCAGCAGTGAGGGATGCCGTCAAGCTGAAGAAAGAGCCTATCGGGTCCTTTTGGCTCATGGGACTCCAGAGGCAGCGGGCATACCGACAGGCCAAGCAGTGCCTGGGGAATCTGTGGTGGACTCTCCTATTTCTGGGGCTTAGGTTGCCTAGGTAGTTAAAAAGCTCCTCTGTGGCAAGGCCCCGGTGGTGGATGAGTTCCTTAAGGCTCTGGATACTGTGGGGCTGTCTTGGTTGACAAGACTCTGCAACATCGCGTGAACATTGGGGGCGGTACCTCTGGATTGGCAGACCGGGGTGGTGGTTCCTTTCTTTAAGAAGGGGAACCGGAGGGTGTGTTCCAACTATCGTGAAACACACTCCTCAGCCTTCCCGGTAAGGTCTCTTCATGTGTACTGGAGAGGAGGAAACTCGGATCCAGGACGAACAGTGTGGTTTTCGTCCTGGTCGTGGAACGGTAGACCAGGTCTATACTCTCGGCAGGGTCCTTGAGTGTGAAGCGACTGGGATGAGAATCAGCACCTCCAAGTCCAAGTCCATGGTTCTCGCGCAGGAAAGGGTCCAGTGCCATCTCCAGGTTGGGGAGGAGATCTTGCCCCAAGTGGAGGAGTTCAAGTACCTAGGAGTCTTGTTCACGAGTGAGGATAGAGTGGATCGAGAGATCCACAGGCGAATTGGTGCGGTGTCTTCAGTATTGAGGACGCTATATCGATCCGTTGTGGTGAAGAAGGAGCTGAGCCAGAAGGAAAAGCTCTCAATTTACAGTCGATCTACGTTCCCAGCTTTGGGTTATGACCGAAAGGACAAGCGGCCGAAATGCGTTTCCTCTGCCGGGTGGTGGGTCTCTCCCTTAGAGACAGGGTGAGAAGCTCTGTCATCCGGGAGGTACTCAAAGTAGAGCTGCTGCTCCTCCACATTGAGAGGAGCCATGAGGTGGTTCGGGCATCTGCTCAGGATGCCACCCGAACGCCTCTAGGGAGGTGTGGCAGGAGGCCACGGGGAAGACCTAGGACACGTTGGAAAGACTATGTCCCCGGCTGGCCTGGGAACGCCTCGGAATACCCCGAGAAGAGCTGGACGAAGTGGCTGGGGAGAGGGAAGTCTGGGATTTTCTGCTCAGGCTGCTGCCCCCGCAACCCGACCTCGGATAAGCGGAAGAAAATGGATGGATTTAGAATGACAGTTATACTGTCAGATTGAGTACAAAAACTAAATAAACCTTACACAATATAATGTTTCTAGTAAAACTCACAAAGATACATATCTCCAGGCATTATTAGCCATTTTGCATGTGTGATTTAGGAGTTATGTTTAAATAAATAACTGTCAGATTGAGTGTGACAGTAAACTGTGATAGTGAGTAAAACCCTTATTTTGTATTTGCAAACCTTACAAAAACCACTAAATCTAGTTAAACTCACACAGATACAACACTACAGGCATTTTTAGACATAATGCATGTTTGGTTTTAGAGTTATGTTTATATAACTTTCATATTTAGTATGACAGTTTTACTGTCATATTGAATAAAAAAAACAACTAACTTGTGTCTTTGCAAACCTTACAAAATACCATTTGTCTAGTAAAACTAACTAAGATACATGCTCCAGGCATTATTAGCCATTTTGCATGTGTTGTTTGAGTTATGTTTAAATAACTGTCATATTGAGTGTGACAGTATACTGTCATAAAACCCAATTTTTGTATTTGCAACCCTGATTCTAGTAAAACTCACATATATACAATATTACAGGCAGTTTTGGACATAATGCATGTTTGGTTTTGGAGTTATGTTTATATAACTTTCATATATATAGTATGACAGCTAAACTGTTATATTGAGTAAAAAAACTAACTTGTGTTTGTCATAAAACCCAATTTTTGTATTAGCAAACCATACAACTGATTCAAATAAAACTCACATGGGTTCAATATTACAGGCATTTTCAGACATTTTGCATGTTTGGTTTAGGAATTATGTTGTAATACATTTGTATTGCTTTTTTCACATTATCTCAGGATTTTTAGAACATTACTGTCATGTTGAGTAAAAAAATAATTTTTGTGTTCGCAAGCCTTAAAAAAAGCATATGTTTCCTGTCAAACTCCCAAAGATGCATTATTTCAGGCATTATTAGCCATTTTTCAGGTGTGGTTTAGGAGTTATGTTTAAATAACTGTCATATTGAGTGTGGCGTTATACTGTCATATTGAGTTAAAAAAACTAACTTGTGTCTTTGCAAGCCTTACAAAAGAAAATGTTTCTAGCAACACTCACAAAGATAATTTTTTTCACGCTATTAGACATGTTTCATGTGTATTTAGGAGTTATAATTAAATAACTTTCATATTGAGTGTTAAAGTTATAATGTCATTATGTGTAAAACCTAATTTTTGTATTTGCAAACCTTACAAAAACAATTGATTCTAGTAAAACTTACATAGATTCAATATTACAGGCATTTTTAGACAATTTACATGTTTGGTTTAAAAGTTGTGTTTGAATACATTTGTATTGCTTTTTTCGCATTATCTCAGGATTCTAAGATCATTACTTTCATATTGAGTAAAACACTACTTTTTGTTTTTGCAAACCTTACAAACTCACATAAATTAATTATTACAGACATTTTTAGACATGACACATGTTTGGTTTTGGAGTTATGTTTATATAACTTTTATATTTAGTATGAATGTTATACTGTCATATTGAATAAAAAAAACTAGCTTGTGTCTTTGCAAACTTTACAAAAGATAATTTTTCTAGTAAAACTAACAAAGATACATGTCTCCAGGCATTATTTCCCATTTTGCATGGGTTGTTTAGGAATTATGTTTAAATACATTTTTATTGCTTTTTTCGCATTATCTCAGGATTCTTAGATCATTACTTTCATATTGAGTAAAAAACTACTTTTTGTTTTAGCAAACCTTACAAACTCACATAAATACATTATTACAGGCATTTTTAGACATGACACATGTTTGGTTTTGGAGTTATGTTTATATAACTTTTATATTCAGTATGACTGTTATACTGTCATATTGAATAAAAGAAAACTAGCTTGTGTCTTTGCAAACTTTACAAAATATCATTTTTCTAGTAAAACTAACAAAGATACATGTCCCCAGGCATTATTAGCCATTTTGCATGGGTTGTTTAGGAATTATGTTTAAATACATTTTTATTGCTTTTTTCGCATTATCTCAGGATTCTAAAATCCTTACTTTCATATAGAGGAAAAAACTACTTTTTGTTTTTGCAAACCTTACAAACTCACATAAATACATTATTATAGGCAATTTTAGACATGACACACGTTTGGTTCTGGAGTTATGTTTATATAACTTTCATATTTAGTATGACTGTTATACTGTCTTATTGGAAAAAAACAACTAGCTTGTGTCTTTGCAAACTTTACAAAAGATACATTTTCTAGTAAAACTAACAAAAGATACATGTCTCCAAGCATTATTACCCATTTTGCCTGGGTTGTTTAGGAGTTATGTTTAAATACATTTTTGTTGCTTTTTTCGCATTATCTCAGGATTCTAAGATCATTACTTTCATATTGAGTAAAAAACTAGTTTTTGTTTTTGCAAACCTTACAAACTCACATTAATACATTATTACAGGCATTTTTAGACATGACACATGTTTGGTTTTGGAGTTATGTTTATATAACTTTCATATTTAGTATGACTGTTATACTGTCATATTGAATAAAAAAAAACTGGCTTGTGTCTTTGCAAACTTTACAAAAGATCATTTTTCCAGTAAAACTAAAAAAGATACATGTTTCCAGGCATTATTAGCCATTTTGCATATGTTGTTTAGGAGTAATGTTTAAATACATTTTTATTGCTTTTTTCGCATTATCTCAGGATTTTAAGAACATTACAGTCATATTGAGTAAAAAAACTACTTTTTGTATTTGCAAGATTTAAAAAAGCATGTGTTTCGAGTAAAACGGCCAAGGATGCATTATTTCAGGCATTATAAGCCATTTTTCATGTGTGGTTTGAGTTATGGTTAAATAACTGTCATATACTGTCAGTTATGACATAGTAAGTAAAACCTAATTTATGTATTTGCAAACCTTACAAAATCATTTAAATCTAGTAAAACTCACATGGATTCAATATTACAGACATTTTTAGACATTTTGCATGTTTGGTTTAGGAATTATGTTGGAATCATTTTTATTAATTAGTTCGTATTTTCTCAAAATTTTAGAACATTACTGTCATATTGAGTAAAAAAATAATTTTTGTGTTTGCAAGCCTTAAAAAAGCATATGTTTCGAGTAAAACTTACAAGAATGCATTATTTCAGGCATTGTTAGTCATTTTTCATGTGTTGTTTAAGAGTTATGTTTAAATAACTGTCATATTGAGTGTGGCAGTTATACTGTCATATTGAGTAAAAAAAAACTAACCTGTCTTTGCAAACCTTACAAAAGAAAATGTTTCTAGTAACACTCACAAAGATCATTTTTTTCACGCATTATTAGACATGTTTCATGTGTGGTTAGGAGTTATAAATAAATAATTGTCATATTGAGTGTTACAGTTTTAATGTCATTATGTGTAAAACCTAATTTTTGTATTTGCAAACCTTACAAAAACAATTGATTCTAGTAAAACTTATATAGATTCAATATTACAGGCATTTTTAGACATTTTACATGTTTGGTTTAAAATTTGTGTTTCAATACATTTGTATTGCTTTTTTCGCATTATCTCAGGATTCTAAGAACATTACTTTCATATTGAGTAAAAAACTACTTTTTGTTTTTGCAAACCTTACAAACTCACATAAATACATTATTACAGGCATTTTTAGACATGACACATGTTTGGTTTTGGAGTTATGTTTATATAACTTTCATATTTAGTATGACTGTTATACTGTCATATTGAATAAAAAAAACTAGCTTGTGTCTTTGATATCTTTACAAAAGATCATTTTTTTAAACTAACAACGTTACATGTCTCCCTAGGCATTATTAGCCATTTTGCATGTGTTGTTTAGGAGTTAGGTTTAAATACATTTTTATTGCTTTTTTCCCATTATCTCAGGGTTCTAAGAACATTACAGTCAAGTAAAAAACTACTTTTTGTGTTTGCAAAATGTAAAACTCAGTAAAACTCCCAATGATTCATTATTTCAGGCATTATTAGCCATTTTTTTGTGTAGTTTATGAGTTATGTTTAAATAACTGTCATATTCAGTGTGATTTTGTCATTGTGAGTAAAACCTAATTTTTGTATTTGCAAACCTTACAAAAACAACCGATGCTAGGAAAACTCACATTGATACAATATTACAGGCATGTTTGGACATATTGCATGTTTGGTTTTGGAGTTATATTTATATAACCTGCTTTCTGAGCCGCCACCTTTGTGGTTTGCGTGTCCCACTGATCCAGGAACTATGTTGACCGGGGGCTTCTATGGTCTCCCAAGACAAACAGGTCCTAGGTGAGGGATCAGACAAAGAGCAGCTCAAAGACCTTTATTAAAAGTACAATTGAGGACCTAGATTTTTTCTCGCCCGGACGCAGGTCACCGTGGCTCCCCTGTGGAGCCAGGCCCAGAGGTGTGGCACGATGGCGATTGACGGGCCAGTCCCCATGGGGCCCAGCCGTGCTCAGCTCGAAGAGGCAACATGGATCCCCCCTCCAGGGCTCACCACTCATGGGCTGGGTCATAGAGGGTGCAGTGTGAGCTGGGCGGCAGCCGAAGGCAGGGCACTTGGTGGTCCGATTATCGGCTACATAAGCTCGCTCTTGGGACATGGAACGTCACCTCGCTGGGAGGGAAGGAGCCTGAGCTGGTGCATGAGGTGGAGACGTTCCCGGCTAGATATAGTTGGACTCACAGCAAGGGCTCTGGAACCTGTTCTCTCAGAGGGGCTGGACTGAGCTGAACTTTCATTACTTGCAACGCCAGAGTGGAAGAGATTCCACACTGGCGTTGCATCTAATGAGAGGCTGGGGTGGCAATTCTTGTTGCCCCCCGGCTCAAAGCCTGCACGTTGGACTTTAACCCCAATAGACGAGATGGTAGCTTCCTTCAGCCTTCGGGTTGGGTGACGGGTCCTGATTGTTGTTTGTGTTTACACACCAAACAGCAGCTCAGAGTACCAACTCTTTTTGGATTCCCTTGAGGGAGTACTGGAGAGTGCTCCCTCGGGTGATTCCCTTGTTCTGCTGGTGG
Organism: Entelurus aequoreus; assembly: GCF_033978785.1. NCBI lineage: Eukaryota > Metazoa > Chordata > Actinopteri > Syngnathiformes > Syngnathidae > Entelurus > Entelurus aequoreus. The sequence continues at coordinate 31,995,283 of NC_084754.1, read as the reverse complement.
ACTTCAACGCTATGTTGGCAACGACAGTGAAACCTGGAGAGTCGTGATTGGGAAAAATGGCCACCCGGATCTGAACCCAAGTGGTGCTTTGTTATTGGACTTTTGTGCTTGTCACGGATTGTCCATAACAAACACAATGTTCAAACATAAGGGTGTCCATATGTGCACTTGGCACAAGGACACCCTCGGCCGCATGATTGACTTTGTACTTGTGTCATGGGATTTGCGGCATCATGTTTTGGACACTCGGTGAAGAGAGGGGCAGAGCTTTCTACCAACCACCACCTGGTGGTGAGCTGGCTCCGATGGTAGGGGAGGATGCCGGTCAGACCTGGCAGGCCCAAACGCATTGTAAGGGTCTGCTGGGAACACCTAGCAGAGTCTCCTGAAGAACTTTGAACATGTCCGGAAGAACTTTGAACATGTCACGAGGGAGGTGCTGGACATTGAGTCTGAGTGGACCATGTTCCGTTCCTCTCTTGTTGAGCCAGCTGATTGAAGCTGTGGCCGCAAGGTGTTTGGTGCCTGTCGTGGCGGTAATCCACCAGCAGTGAGGGATGCTGTCAAGCTGAAGAAAGAGCCACCGGGTCCTTTTGGCTCATGGGACTCCAGAGGCAGTGGGCATACCGACAGGCCAAGCGAGACCTCCTCAGTCCCACCAACACGTCTTCCTATGAGGAAACAGTGCCTGGGAAGTCTGTGGTGGGCTCTCCTATTTCTGGGGCTGAGGTTGCCAAGGTAGTTAAAAAGCTCCTCGGTGGCAAGGCCCCGGGGATATGAGCTCCGTCCGGAGTTCCTTAAGGCTCTGGATGCTGTGGGGCAGTCTTGGTTGACAAGACTCTGCAACATTGCGTCTACATCGGGGGCGGTACCTCTGGATTGGCAGACCGGGGTGGTGGTTCCTCTCTTTAAGAAGGGGAACCTGAGGGTGTGTTCCAAATATCGTAGATCACACTCCTCAGCCTTCCCGGTAAGGTCTATTAATGTGTAATGGAGAGGAGGAACCTCGGATCCAGGACGAACAGTGTGGTTTTCGTCCTGGTCGTGGAACGGTAGACCAGCTCTATACTCTCGGCAGGGTCCTTGAGTGTGCATGGGAGTTTGCCCAACCAGTCTACATAAGTTTTGTGGACTTGGAGAAGACATTCGACCTTGGCCCCCGGTAAATCCTGTGGGGAGTGCTCAGAGAGTATGGAGTATCGGCATGTCTGATTGTGGCGGGTGTCTCCCTGTATGATCAGTGTCAGAGCTTGGTCCGCATTGCCGGCAGTATGTCGGACCCCTTTCCAGTGAGGGTTGGACTCCGCCAAGGCTGCCCTTTGTCACCGATTCTGTTCATAACTTTAATGGACAGAATATCTAGGCGCAGTCATGGCTTTGAGGATCCCCTCAACGCCATGACTGCGCCTGGTTTGGTGGCTGCAGGATTAGGTCTCTGCTTTTTGCAGATGATGTGGTCCTGATGGCTTCAACTGGCCAAGATCTTCAGCTTTCATTGGATCGGTTCGCAGTGAAGCGACTGGGATGAGAATCAGCACCTCCAAGTCCGAGTCCATGGTTCTCGCCCGGGAAAGGGTGGAGTGCCATCTCGAGGTTGGGAAAGAGATCTTGCCCCAAGTGAAGGAGTTCAAGTACCTAGGAGTCTTGTTCACGAGTGAGGATAGAGTGGATTGTGAGATCTACAGGCGGATCGGTGCGGCGTCTTCAGTAATAAGGACGCTATATCGATCCGTTGTGGTGAAGAAAGAGCTGAGCCAGAAGGAAAAGCTTTCAATTTACCGGTCGATCAACGTTCCCATCCTCACCTATGGTCATGAGCTTTGGGTTATGACCGAAAGGACAAGGTCACGGGTACAAGCGGCCGAAATGAGTTTCCTCCGCCGGGTGGTGGGTCTCTCCCTTAGAGATAGGGTGAGAAGCTCTGTCATCTGGGAGGAACTCAGTGTAAAGCCGCTGCTCCTCCACATTGAGAGGAGCCAGATGAGGTGGTTCGGGCATCTGCTCAGGATGCCACCCGAACGCCTCCCTAGGTCCGAACGGCAGGAGGCCATGGGGAAGACCTAGGATACATTGGAAAGACTATGGCCTGGGAACGCCTCGGGATCCCCCGAGAAGAGCTGGACAAAGTGGCTGGGGAGAGGGAAGTCTGGGCTCTCTGCTTAGGCTGCTGCCCCCGCAACCCGACCTCGGATAAGCGGAAGAAAATGGATGGATTTAGTATGACAGTTATACTGTCATATTGAGTGTGACAGTATACTGTCATAAAACCCAATTTTTGTATTTGCAAACCTGATTCTAGTAAAACTCACATCTATACAATATTACAGGCAATTTTGGACATAATGCACGTTTGGTTTTGGAGTTATTTTCATATAACTTTAATATATAGTATGACATCTATACTGTTATATTGAGTAAAAAAACTAACTTGTGTCTGTCATAAAACTCAAGTTTTGTATTTGCAAACCTTACAAAAACAAATGATTCTAGTAAAACTCACATGGATTCAATATTACAGGCATTTTTAGACATTTTGCATGTTTGGTTTAGGAATCATGTTGGAATACATTTGTATTGTTTTTTTCACATTATCTCAGCATTTTAAGAACTTACTGTCATATTGAGTAAAAACAACTTTTTGTGTTTGCAAGCCTTAAAAAAACAACCGATTCTAGTAAAACTCACATTGATACAATATTACAGGCATGTTTAGACATCTTGCATGTTTGGTTTTGGAGTTATGTTTATATAACCTGCTTTCTGAGCCGCCACCTTTGTGGTTTGCGTGTCCCACTGATCCTAGGAGCTATGTTGTCCGGGGGCTTCTATGCCCCCTGCTAGGGTCCCCCAAGACAAACAGGTCCTAGGTGAGGAATCAGACAAAGAGCAGCTCAAAGACCTTTATGAAAAGTACAAATCGAGGACCTAGATATTTTCTCGCCCGGACGCGGGTCACCGTGACTCCCCTGTGGAGCCAGGCCCAGAGGTGGGGCACGATGGCGAGCGACTGGTGCCCATGGGGCCCAGCTCGAAGAGGCAACGTGGGTCCCCCCTGCAATAGGCTCACCACTCATGGGCTGGGTTATAGAGGTCGGGTGCAGTGTTAGCTGGGCGGAAGCCGAAGGCAGGGCACTTGGCGGTCCGATTATCGGCTACATAAGCTCGCTCTTGGGACGTGGAACGTCACCTCGTGAGGTGGAGAAGTTCCCGGCTAGATAAAGCTGGACTCACTTCGACGCACAGCAAGGGCTCTGGAACCTGTTCTCTCAAGAGGGGTTGGACTCTCTTCCACTCTGGCGTTGCAAGTAATGAGAGGCTGGGTTGGCAATTCTTGTTGCCCCCCCGGCTCAAAGCCTGCACGTTGGACTTAACCCAGAAGACGAGATGGTAGCTTCCCTCCGCTTTCGGGTTGGGTGACGGGTCCTGACTGTTGTTGGTGTTTACGCACCAAACAGCAGCTCAGAGTACCCACTCTTTTTGGATTCCCTTGAGAGTGCTCCCTCGGGTGATTCCCTTGTTCTGCTGGGGGTCTTCAACGCTCATGTTGGCAACGACTTTGAAACCTGGAGAGTCGTGATTGGGAAAAATGGCCACCCGGATCTGAACCCAAGTGGTGCTTTGTTATTGGACTTTTGTGCTCGTCACGGATTGTCCATAACAAACACAATGTTCAAACATAAGGGTGTCCATATGTGCACTTGGCACCAGGACACCCTCGGCCGCAGTTCCATTATTGACTTTGTAGTTGTGTCATGGGATTTGCGGCCTCATGTTTTGGACACTCGGGTGAAGAGAGGGGCGAGCTTTCTACCGATCACCACCTGGTGAGCTGGCTCCGATGGTGGGGTAGGATCCCGGACAGACCTGGCAGGCCCAAACGCATTGTGAGAGTCTTTTGGGAATGCCTAGCAGAGTCTCCTGTCAGAGAGAGTTTCTTTTTCCACCTCCGGAGGAACTTTGAACATGTCACAAAGGAGGTGCTGGACATTGAGTCTGAATGGATCATGTTCCGTGCCTCTCTTGTCAAGCCAGCTGATTGGAGCTGTGGCTGCAAGGTGTTTGGTGCCTGTCGTGGCGGTAATCCTAGAACCCGCTGGTGGCCACCAGGAGTGCGGGATGCCGTCAAGCTGAAGAAAGAGCTTATCTGGTCCTTTTGGCTCATGGGACTCCAGAGGCAGCGGGCATACCGACAGGCCAAGCAGTGCCTGGGGTATCTGTGGTGGGCTCTCCTATTTCTGGGGCTGAGGTTGCCAAGGTAGTTTTAAAAGCTCCTCGGTGGCAAGGCCCCGGGGGTGGATGAGCTCCATCCGGAGTTCCTTAAGGCTCTGGATGCTGTGGGGCTGTTTTAGTTGACAAGACTCTGCAACATCGCGTGGACATCAGGGGCGGTACCTCTGGATTGGCAGACCGGGGTGGTGGTTCCTCTCTTTAAGAAGGGGAACCGGAGGGTGTGTTCCAACTATCGTAGATCACACTCCTCAGCCTTCCCGGTAAGGTCTATACATGTGTACTGGAGAGGAGGAACCTCGGATCCAGGACGAACAGTGTGGTTTTCGTCCTGGTCGTGGAACGGTAAACCAGCTCTATACTCTCGGCAGGGACCTTGAGTGTGCATGGGAGTTTGTCCAACCAGTCTACATGTGCTTTGTGGACTTGGAGAAGACATTCGACCGTGGCCACCCCGGGAAGTCCTGTGGGGAGTGCTCAGAGAGTATGGGGTATCGGCATGTCTGATTGTGGCGGGTCGCTCCCTGTATGATCAGTGTCAGAGCTTGGTCCGCATTGCCAGCAGTAAGTTGGCTGCCCTTTGTCACCAAATGTGTTCATAAATTTTATGGACAGAATTTCTAGGCGCAGTCATGGCGTTGAGGGGATCCGGTTTGGTGGCTGCAGGGTTAGGTCTCTCCTTTTTGCAGATGATGTGGTCCTTATGGCTTTAACTGGCCAGGATCTTCAGCTCTCATTGGATTGGTTCGCAGCCGAGTGTGAATCGACTGGGATGAGAATCAGCACCTCCAAGTCCGAGGTTCTCGCCCGGGAAAGGGTGGAGTGCCATCTCGAGGTTGGGCAGGAGATCTTGCCCCAAGTGGATGAGTTCAAGTACCTGGAGTCTTGTTCATGAGTGAGGGAAGAGTGGATCGTGAGATGCACAGGCTGGTCGGTGCGGCGTCTTCAGTAATGAGGACGCTATATCGATTCGTTGTGGTAAGAAGGAGCTGCGCCAGAAGGAAAAACTCTCAATTTACCGGTCAAATATACGCTTCACAGCATAATACTGTCATCTGTTTAGCGGCATTACACTGTTATTTTAGTGTATCTACTGTAATATCCATTAACAGTTAATTACAGTAAAATAATTGTAAGCACTATAGACTGAGCTTTACAGTATAATGCCACTAGAAGTTAATGAGTTGAACTTTTAATTTTTCAAAATCAAAATCCCTGCAATCTGCTGGCATAAAAATGACTGGAGAAATGGCCTTGCAAGATTATGTTTTTATTAACCAATTATTTTAAAGTGCATCAAATACATTCAAAGTACATTTAGTGCATTCTTCTTATTTTCAGTAAAGCATTTTAACATTTATAACATGTCCACTTAATTTCTAACTGGAGACAAAACACTGAACACGAGTCCAGTGTTTAGTTGTCGGCTACATAAAGCCCCACTCAAAGTCTGTGAGATGTTTTATAGGGGTGGCTACGTGAGGATTTACAGTTGCTGCCTTTTTCTGGACCAGCTTCCTGGTCTTCTTGGACACCACCTTTCCCTGGCTAGCCTTTGTTCCCCTCTCAGGGTTAACGCCAATGAATCGCCTAAAAAAGAGAGAAAGCATATTAGATATTCTGTTGTGATTGAAGATTACTTGCAGTCGATACAGAACCCCCCTCACATTGTTATTTAGGAATATGCACTGCACAAATATTAATATCAATTTTAGGATATATGTGAGCCTATACCATAACCACAGCTGTAGATGAGTGAATGCTCTAAAACCCATTAAGACAAATTCAGAGAGGAAGACAATGCTAAAGCCTCCCCAATCCCTCTCTCTATTTATGTTTTCTCTCCATCTACGGGACCGTGTATTTACGCTGATGTTTCCTGCTTTCACCCATTTAACATATCGTTACCTGCTCATTACCTATCTTCTCTGCATCCTGGGGTCACACTGGTGCTTCTTGCCTTTACCCATTCAACATATCTTTACCTGCACATTACCTACCTTCTCTGCATAGTGTGGTCATGCTGGTGCTTTCTACCTTTACCCATTCAACATATCTTTACCTGCACATTACCTACCTTCTCTGTATCCTGGAGTCAAGCTGGTGTTTCCTGCCTTTACTCATTCAACATATCTTTACCTGCACATTACCTACCTTCTCTGTATCCTGGCGTCTAGCTGGTGTTTCCTGCCTTCACCCATTCAACATATCTTTACCTGCACATTACCTACCTTCCCTGCATCCTTGGGTCACACTGGTGCTTCTTTCTTTCACCATACAACATATCTTCACCTGCACATACCTACCTTGTCTGCATGGCCTCGACCACACCTGCGCTTCCTTCTTTCACCCATTCAACATACCTTCACCCGCACATTACCTACCTTCCCTGCATGGTGGGGTCACACTGGTGCTTCCTGCCTTTACCCATTCAACATATCTTCACCTGCACATTACCTACTTGCTCTGCATTCTCGGGTCAAGCTGGTGCTTCCTGCCATCATCCAGTCAACATATCTTTACCTGCAAATTACCTACTTTTTCTGCATCCTGGGGTCAAACAGGTGCTTCCTTCTTTGACCCAGTCAACATATCTTTACCTGCACATTACCTACCTTCTCTGTATCCTAGAGTCAAACTGGTGCTTCGGTCCCTAATAAGAAGGTACACAAAGGAACAGAAGAGTCATTGATTTAAGGCACACAATTGGGGAAATGACAAGTCAAATTCCTGAACAGAGGTGAGAAATATAAAATAAAATATCCTAACAGTATTTTAACAGTATCAAGAGGATTTACCTTTGAACAAATTCCAATGTCCGAGGACCTTCCTCTTGGTATTCCAAGTTGAACACATAGTAGGTGGCAAGAAGGGCAGCAAGCCCTGAGATTAAGCTAGGTTGGACGCCTTTGCAGATGACATCACCTTCCATGCTGATCATCCAACGTTTTATTGTGACTTTGTCACCAGCAACTGGTACAGTCAAGAAATGCAGTTTATGTTCCTAAACAGTATCCAATATGGGTAGCATTTTAAAAGTATTTGGAATGGCCACCTCACTCGCTCTCTCTTTACTCTGTTTACATCTAGTCTCCTAAGGCAGTGGTTCTCAAATGGGGGTACGCGTACTCCTGGGGGTACTTGAAGGTATGCCAAGGGGTACGTGAGATTTTTTTTAAATATTCTAAAAATAGCAACAATTCAAAAATCCTTTATAAATATATTTATTGAATAATACTTCGACAAAATATGAATGTAAGTTCATAAACTGAACAACTAATCAAGTAGGCTATTCCATTCATTACCATAAAGCCAGAGTTTCCCCAATGCCATGATGGTTTGACTCTACCTGGCGGTGCCACACGGCACCAACTGTCAATCAACTATCCATGTAGAAAACAATGGAGGCTTGGTTAAAGCGTAGTGGACATGTTCCATAAATATTGATGTTAAAGATTTCTTTTTTTGTGAAGAAATGTTGAGAATGAAGTTCATGAATCCAGATGGATCTCTATTGCAATCCCCAAAGAGGGCACTTTAATTTGATTACTTCTATGTGTAAAAATCTTTATTTATATTTGAATCACTTGTTTATTTTTCAACAAGTTTTTAGTTATTTTTATATCTTTTTTTCCAAATAGTTCAAGAAAGACCACAACAAATGAGCAATATTTTGCACTGTTATACAATTTAATAAATCAGAAACTGATGACATAGTGTTGTATTTTACTTCTTTATCTCTTTTTTTCAACCAAAAATGCTTTGCTCTGATTAGGGGGTACTTGAATTTAAAAAATGTTCACAGGGGTACATCACTGAAAAAAGGTTGAGAACCACTGTCCTAAGGCAGTGGTTCTCAACCTTTTTTCAGTGCTGTGAACATTTTTTTAATGCAAGTAGACCTCCATGTCTTCATAACAGGAATATCGTGAATTCTCAAGTTGCATATCACAATAGTCATCATCAGTGTTAATAACACAAGAGCTGCTTGGATTTGCTGTTGAGCAAGTCAAACTTCGTTCAGTGTAGCCGTAGTGCTTCCTTGACACGTGCGATGTGAAAGTAGACTTAACTGTAAATCTTTTTTCACATTGACTGAAGGGGCACGTAACTGTCCTACCTTCGGTAATATGACTTTTCAAATGCAGGAGAAGGGCCCGTATATCATCGCACTTCGCGCTACATGAGACAATATTACAAGGTAAACCTTCTGCGCTATACATATCAGTCCTACTCTTGCCATATTTATGACGACGGCTGTGAGTTTTGAAGGCTGAGAAGTTGGAAAAAACTCTTTTGCATTTAGGGAAAGCACACTTAAACGATGCATTAGGCATACAACTATGACTTCGCATGTGTCTAACATACGCAAATACATTGCTGCAAGTCGTAGCACATATGTTGCAAGTTATCATCTTTTATGATGACTATGACAAAAAAGAAGAAAACTTAGCTAGCTAGCATGCGGCGGTACATGCGCGTGGTCAACGATAGTGTCTGTAATGCTGACATTTCGGACTTTATAAATATATATATAAAGTAATTCAAACAGAAAATGACACATCAAGGTACAAGTGACTCTTACCTTGTTATCAAAAACACACGATGCAGTAGGATGGATTTAGCAGGGTCGGCCAGGTGAAATGAAGCTCGGTTGGACGAATTGTGGGCGGACCCAAGAAACAAGTCTGAAAAATACTGAATTACACTGTAGGTTTTACAGTAACTTACTGCTGGTCGATATTTTTTGAAAAATGCAACAAAATTTACAGTACTTAACTGCATTTAAGAAGAACATGAAAGGTTGATTGGCAACACTAAATTGGCCCTAGTGTGTGAATGTGAGTGTGAATGTTGTCTGTCTATCTGTGTTGGCCCTGCGATGAGATGGCGACTTGTCCAGGGTGTACCCCGCCTTCCGCCCGATTGTAGCTGAGATAGGCTCCAGCGCCCCCCGCGACCCCGAAGGGAATAAGCGGTAGAAAATGGATGGATGGATGGAGTATATAACTGTAATTTTATTTTTTATTTTTACAGTAATTTTTTACAGTGAAGGTCATGGGTGTCAAACTCTGGCCCGTGGGCCAAATTTGGCCCAACGTGTAATTTGACTTGGCCCTTGAGGCAATATCAAATTAACACTAAAGCTGGACCAGCGATTATACATTGCGGCAGTGCCGCGGTAACACCGCATTCACCGCTACTTCTAATACTTGCCTAGACAAAAGTGACTCCAGCACTCCTCCCGAATTTTTTTTTTTTTTTTTTTCAGCTACTCAAACGAGTGCCAGCCCAGTTTCATGTCAGTGCAGCTTCTGCACCCACACACAATTGAATGCAACGCATACTTCATCAACAGCGATACAGGTTACACTGACGGTAGCCAAATAAAAAACTTTAACACTTTTAGAAATATACGCCACACTGTGAATCCACACCAAACAAGAATGACAAACACATTTCGGGAGAACATCCGCACCGTAACACAACATAAATACAACACAACAAATACCCAGAACCCTTTGTAGCACTAAATCTTCCGGGACGCTACAAGGTGTGTGTGTGTGTGTGGGGGGGGGAGGTTTGGTGGTAGCGGGGGTGTATTTTGTAGCGTCCCGAAAGAGTTAGTGCTGCAAAAGATTCTGGGTATTTGTTCTTTTGTGTTTATGTTGTGTTACGGTGCGGATGTTCTCCCGAAAAGTGTTTTTTATTTTTGTTTGGTGTGGGTTCACAGTGTGGCGTATATTTGTAACAGTGTTTAAGTTTTTTATACTGGCACCCTCAGTGTAACCTGTATCGCTGTTGATGAAGTATGCGTTGCATTCATTTGTGTATGCGTGCTGAAGCTGCACATATCTTGTGACTGGGTCTGAATGATGTTAGAATTGGGTGTACGAGATATGACTGTTGAACACCTTGTTCGATAATGAAAGTTGCCTCAGCTCAAAGCCTGAGCCCCGACATTAAAGAACTAGCATCTAAAAAAAGATGCCAGGTATCTGGCTTGGGCACATCAAATTAGATCAGTGTGTTGCAAACTGAGCAGTTTAAAGTCCTGAATGGTTGTTTTATTCATTGTTATTTTATTTTCAAATTTATTAGCCTGTGGAAAAAGTTAATGTTGATATTTACCTCAGAAGGCTGCAAATAGAAAAGAGGCATTCAATTTTTATTTAAATTGTATTTGATATGCAATTGATATTTTTTAATGATTATTATTATTATTTGAAACTCCATTTTGCATGTCACTATAAAGTTATATAAGCCTTGCTTGTTCAATATTTAATGCAAAACTTGTTTGGGTCCCTATTAAAAGGTTAATTTGTTCAACCTTGGCCCGCGGCTTTGTTCAGTTTTAAACTTTGGCCCACTCTGTATTTGAGTTTGACACCCCTGGTGAAGGTGAAGCTCTGTCACCCTGGAGGCCACGGGGAAGACCCAGGACACATTGGGAACACTATGTCTCCCGGCTGGCCTGGGAACGCCTCAGGATCCCCTGAGAAAAGGTCCTAGGTGAGGGATCAGACAAAGAGCAGCTCAAAGACCTTTATGAAAAGTACAAATCGAGGACCTAGATTTTTTCTCGCCCAGGCGCAGGTCACCGTGGCTCCCCTGTGGAGCCAGGCGCAGAGGTGGGGCACGATGGCGAGCGACTGGTGGCCGGGCCTGTCTCCATGGGGCCCTGCCGGGCTCAGCTCGAAGAGGCAACGTGGGTCAACCCTCCAATGGGCTCACCACTCATGGGCCCATTGAGGTCATAGAGGTCGGATGCAGTGTGAACTGGGCGGCAGCCGAAGGCAGGGCACTTGGCGGTCCGATTATCGGCTACATAAGCTCGCTCTTGGGACGTGGTACGTCACCTCGCTGGGAGGGAAAGAGCCTGAGCTGGTGCGCGAGGTGAAGAAGTTCCGGTTAGATATAGTTGGACTCACTTCGACGCACAGCAAGGGCTCTGGAACCTGTTCTCTCAAGAGGGGCTGGACTCTCTTCCACTCTGGCGTTGCAAGCAATGAGAGGCTGGGGTGGCAATTGTTGTTGCTCAAAGCCTGCACGTTGGACTTTAACCCAGTAGACGAGATGGTAGCTTCCCTCCGCCTTCGGGTTGGATGACGGGTCCTCACTGTTGTTTGTCTTTACGCACCAAACAGCAGCTCAGAGTACCCACTCTTTTTGGATTCCCTTGAGGGAGTACTGGAGAGTGCTCCCTCGGGTGATTCCCTTGTTCTGTTGGGGGACTTCAATGCTCATGTTGGCAAAGACAGTGAAACCTGGAGAGTCGTGATTGGGAAAAATGGCCACCCGGATCTGAACCCAAGTGGTGCTTTGTTATTGGACTTTTGTGCTCGTCACGGATTGTCCATAACAAACACAATGTTCAAACATAAGGAATAACTTTGAACATGTCACGAGGGAGGTGCTGGACATTGAGTCTGAGTGGACCATGTTCCGTGCCTCTCTTGTCGAGTCTGCTGATTGGAGCTGTGGCTGCAAGGTGTTTGGTGCCTGTCGTGGCGGTAATCATAGAATTCGCTGGTGGCCACCAGCAGTGAGGGATGCCGTCAAGCTGAAGAAAGAGCCTATCGGGTCCTTTTGGCTCATGGGACTCCAGAGGCAGCGGGCATACCGACAGGCCAAGCAGTGCCTGGGGAATCTGTGGTGGACTCTCCTATTTCTGGGGCTTAGGTTGCCTAGGTAGTTAAAAAGCTCCTCTGTGGCAAGACCCCGGTGGTGGTCTTGCCACAGGCTCTGGATACTGTGGGGCTGTCTTGGTTGACAAGACTCTGCAACATCGCGTGAACATTGGGGGCGGTACCTCTGGATTGGCAGACCGGGGTGGTGGTTCCTTTCTTTAAGAAGGGGAACCGGAGGGTGTGTTCCAACTATCGTGAAACACACTCCTCAGCCTTCCCGGTAAGGTCTATTAATGTGTACTGGAGAGGAGGAAACTCGGATCCAGGACGAACAGTGTGGTTTTCGTCCTGGTCGTGGAACGGTAGACCAGGTCTATACTCTCGGCAGGGTCCTTGAGTGTGAAGCGACTGGGATGAGAATCAGCACCTCCAAGTCCAAGTCCATGGTTCTCGCGCAGGAAAGGGTCCAGTGCCATCTCCAGGTTGGGGAGGAGATCTTGCCCCAAGTGGAGGAGTTCAAGTACCTAGGAGTCTTGTTCACGAGTGAGGATAGAGTGGATCGAGAGATCCACAGGCGAATTGGTGCGGCGTCTTCAGTATTGAGGACGCTATATCGATCCGTTGTGGTGAAGAAGGAGCTGAGCCAGAAGGAAAAGCTCTCAATTTACCGTCGATCTACGTTCCCAGCTTTGGGTTATGACCGAAAGGACAAGCGGCCGAAATGCGTTTCCTCTTCCGGGTGGTGGGTCTCTCCCTTATAGACAGGGTGAGAAGCTCTGTCATCCGGGAGGTACTCAAAGTAGAGCTGCTGCTCCTCCACATTGAGAGGAGCCATGAGGTGGTTCGGGCATCTGCTCAGGATGCCACCCGAACGCCTCTAGGGAGGTGTGGCAGGAGGCCACGGGGAAGACCTAGGACACATTGGAAAGACTATGTCCCCGGCTGGCCTGGGTACGCCTCGGAATACCCCGAGAAGAGCTGGACGAAGTGGCTGGGGAGAGGGAAGTCTGGGATTTTCTGCTCAGGCTGCTGCCCCCGCAACCCGACCTCGGATAAGCGGAAGAAAATGGATGGATTTAGAATGACAGTTATACTGTCAGATTGAGTACAAAAACTAACTAAACCTTACACAATATAATGTTTCTAGTAAAACTCACAAAGATACATATCTCCAGGCATTATTAGCCATTTTGCATGTGTGATTTAGGAGTTATGTTTAAATAAATAACTGTCAGATTGAGTGTGACAGTAAACTGTGATAGTGAGTAAAACCCTTATTTTGTATTTGCAAACCTTACAAAAACCACTAAATCTAGTTAAACTCACACAGATACAACATTACAGGCATTTTTAGACATAATGCATGTTTGGTTTTAGAGTTATGTTTATATAACTTTCATATTTAGTATGACAGTTATACTGTCATATTGAATAAAAAAAACAACTAACTTGTGTCTTTGCAAACCTTACAAAATACCATTTTTCTAGTAAAACTAACTAAGATACATGCTCCAGGCATTATTAGCCATTTTGCATGTGTTGTTTGAGTTATGTTTAAATAACTGTCATATTGAGTGTGACAGTATACTGTCATAAAACCCAATTTTTGTATTTGCAACCCTGATTCTAGTAAAACTCACATATATACAATATTATAGGCAGTTTTGGACATAATGCATGTTTGGTTTTGGAGTTATGTTTATATAACTTTCATATATATAGTATGACAGCTAAACTGTTATATTGAGTAAAAAAACTAACTTGTGTTTGTCATAAAACCCAATTTTTGTATTAGCAAACCATACAACTGATTCAAATAAAACTCACATGGGTTCAATATTACAGGCATTTTCAGACATTTTGCATGTTTGGTTTAGGAATTATGTTGTAATACATTTGTATTGCTTTTTTCACATTATCTCAGGATTTTTAGAACATTACTGTCATATTGAGTAAAAAAATAATTTTTGTGTTCGCAAGCCTTAAAAAAAGCATATGTTTCCTGTCAAACTCCCAAAGATGCATTATTTCAGGCATTATTAGCCATTTTTCAGGTGTGGTTTAGGAGTTATGTTTAAATAACTGTCATATTGAGTGTGGCGTTATACTGTCATATTGAGTTAAAAAAACTAACTTGTGTCTTTGCAAGCCTTACAAAAGAAAATGTTTCTAGCAACACTCACAAAAATAATTTTTTTCACGCTATTAGACATGTTTCATGTGTATTTAGGAGTTATAATTAAATAACTTTCATATTGAGTGTTAAAGTTATAATGTCATTATGTGTAAAACCTAATTTTTGTATTTGCAAACCTTACAAAAACAATTGATTCTAGTAAAACTTACATAGATTCAATATTACAGGCATTTTTAGACAATTTACATGTTTGGTTTAAAAGTTGTGTTTGAATACATTTGTATTGCTTTTTTCGCATTATCTCAGGATTCTAAGATCATTACTTTCATATTGAGTAAAACACTACTTTTTGTTTTTGCAAACCTTACAAACTCACATAAATTAATTATTACAGACATTTTTAGACATGACACATGTTTGGTTTTGGAGTTATGTTTATATAACTTTTATATTTAGTATGAATGTTATACTGTCATATTGAATAAAAAAAACTAGCTTGTGTCTTTGCAAACTTTACAAAAGATCATTTTTCTAGTAAAACTAACAAAGATACATGTCTCCAGGCATTATTTCCCATTTTGCATGGGTTGTTTAGGAATTATGTTTAAATACATTTTTATTGCTTTTTTCGCATTATCTCAGGATTCTTAGATCATTACTTTCATATTGAGTAAAAAACTACTTTTTGTTTTAGCAAACCTTACAAACTCACATAAATACATTATTACAGGCATTTTTAGACATGACACATGTTTGGTTTTGGAGTTATGTTTATATAACTTTTATATTCAGTATGACTGTTATACTGTCATATTGAATTAAAAAAACTAGCTTGTGTCTTTGCAAACTTTACAAAATATCATTTTTCTAGTAAAACTAACAAAGATACATGTCCCCAGGCATTATTAGCCATTTTGCATGGGTTGTTTAGGAATTATGTTTAAATACATTTTTATTGCTTTTTTCGCATTATCTCAGGATTCTAAAATCCTTATTTTCATATTGAGGAAAAAACTACTTTTTGTTTTTGCAAACCTTACAAACTCACATAAATACATTATTATAGGCAATTTTAGACATGACACACGTTTGGTTCTGGAGTTATGTTTATATAACTTTCATATTTAGTATGACTGTTATACTGTCTTATTGAAAAAAAACAACTAGCTTGTGTCTTAGCAAACTTTACAAAAGATACATTTTCTAGTAAAACTAACAAAAGATACATGTCTCCAAGCATTATTACCCATTTTGCCTGGGTTGTTTAGGAGTTATGTTTAAATACATTTTTGTTGCTTTTTTCGCATTATCTCAGGATTCTAAGATCATTACTTTCATATTGAGTAAAAAACTAGTTTTTGTTTTTGCAAACCTTACAAACTCACATTAATACATTATTACAGGCATTTTTAGACATGACACATGTTTGGTTTTGGAGTTATGTTTATATAACTTTCATATTTAGTATGACTGTTATACTGTCATATTGAATAAAAAAAACTAGCTTGTGTCTTTGATATCTTTACAAAAGATCATTTTTTAAACTAACAACGTTACATGTCTCCCTAGGCATTATTAGCCATTTTGCATGTGTTGTTTAGGAGTTAGGTTTAAATACATTTTTATTGCTTTTTTCCCATTATCTCAGGGTTCTAAGAACATTACAGTCAAGTAAAAAACTACTTTTTGTGTTTGCAAAATGTAAAACTCAGTAAAACTCCCAATGATTCATTATTTCAGGCATTATTAGCCATTTTTTTGTGTAGTTTATGAGTTATGTTTAAATAACTGTCATATTCAGTGTGATTTTGTCATTGTGAGTAAAACCTAATTTTTGTATTTGCAAACCTTACAAAAACAACCGATTCTAGGAAAACTCACATTGATACAATATTACAGGCATGTTTGGACATATTGCATGTTTGGTTTTGGAGTTATATTTATATAACCTGCTTTCTGAGCGGCCACCTTTGTGGTTTGCGTGTCCCACTGATCCAGGAACTATGTTGTCCGGGGGCTTCTATGGTCTCCCAAGACAAACAGGTCCTAGGTGAGGGATCAGACAAAGAGCAGCTCAAAGACCTTTATTAAAAGTACAATTGAGGACCTAGATTTTTTCTCGCCCGGACGCAGGTCACCGTGGCTCCCCTGTGGAGCCAGGCCCAGAGGTGTGGCACGATGGCGATTGACGGGCCAGTCCCCATGGGGCCCAGCCGTGCTCAGCTCGAAGAGGCAACATGGATCCCCCCTCCAGGGCTCACCACTCATGGGCTGGGTCATAGAGGGTGCAGTGTGAGCTGGGCGGCAGCCGAAGGCAGGGCACTTGGTGGTCCGATTATCGGCTACATAAGCTCGCTCTTGGGACATGGAACGTCACCTCGCTGGGAGGGAAGGAGCCTGAGCTGGTGCATGAGGTCGAGACGTTCCCGGCTAGATATAGTTGGACTCACAGCAAGGGCTCTGAAACCTGTTCTCTCAGAGGGGCTGGACTGAGCTGAACTTTCATTACTTGCAACGCCAGAGTGGAAGAGATTCCACACTGGCGTTGCATCTAATGAGAGGCTGGGGTGGCAATTCTTGTTGCCCCCCGGCTCAAAGCCTGCACGTTGGACTTTAAACCCAATAGACGAGATGGTAGCTTCCTTCAGCCTTCGGGTTGGGTGACGGGTCCTGATTGTTGTTTGTGTTTACACACCAAACAGCAGCTCAGAGTACCAACTCTTTTTGGATTCCCTTGAGGGAGTACTGGAGAGTGCTCCCTCGGGTGATTCCCTTGTTCTGCTGGTGGACTTCAACGCTATGTTGGCAACGACAGTGAAACCTGGAGAGTCGTGATTGGGAAAAATGGCCACCCGGATCTGAACCCAAGTGGTGCTTTGTTATTGGACTTTTGTGCTTGTCACGGATTGTCCATAACAAACACAATGTTCAAACATAAGGGTGTCCATATGTGCACTTGGCACAAGGACACCCTCGGCCGCATGATTGACTTTGTAGTTGTGTCATGGGATTTGCGGCATCATGTTTTGGACACTCGGTGAAGAGAGGGGCAGAGCTTTCTACCAACCACCACCTGGTGGTGAGCTGGCTCCGATGGTAGGGGAGGATGCCGGTCAGACCTGGCAGGCCCAAACGCATTGTAAGGGTCTGCTGGGAACACCTAGGAGAGTCTCCTGAAGAACTTTGAACATGTCCGGAAGAACTTTGAACATGTCACGAGGGAGGTGCTGGACATTGAGTCTGAGTGGACCATGTTCCGTCCCTCTCTTGTTGAGCCAGCTGATTGAAGCTGTGGCCGCAAGGTGTTTGGTGCCTGTCGTGGCGGTAATCCACCAGCAGTGAGGGATGCTGTCAAGCTGAAGAAAGAGCCACCGGGTCCTTTTGGCTCATGGGACTCCAGAGGCAGTGGGCATACCGACAGGCCAAGCGAGACCTCCTCAGTCCCACCAACACGTCTTCCTATGAGGAAACAGTGCCTGGGAAGTCTGTGGTGGGCTCTCCTATTTCTGGGGCTGAGGTTGCCAAGGTAGTTAAAAAGCTCCTCGGTGGCAAGGCCCCGGGGATATGAGCTCCGTCCGGAGTTCCTTAAGGCTCTGGATGCTGTGGGGCAGTCTTGGTTGACAAGACTCTGCAACATTGCGTCTACATCGGGGGCGGTACCTCTGGATTGGCAGACCGGGGTGGTGGTACCTCTCTTTAAGAAGGGGAACCGGAGGGTGTGTTCCAAATATCGTAGATCACACTCCTCAGCCTTCCCGGTAAGGTCTATTCATGTGTAATGGAGAGGAGGAACCTCGGATCCAGGACGAACAGTGTGGTTTTCGTCCTGGTCGTGGAACGGTAGACCAGCTCTATACTCTCGGCAGGGTCCTTGAGTGTGCATGGGAGTTTGCCCAACCAGTCTACATAAGTTTTGTGGACTTGGAGAAGACATTCGACCTTGGTCCCCGGTAAATCCTGTGGGGAGTGCTCAGAGAGTATGGAGTATCGGCATGTCTGATTGTGGCGGGTGTCTCCCTGTATGATCAGTGTCAGAGCTTGGTCCGCATTGCCGGCAGTATGTCGGACCCCTTTCCAGTGAGGCTGCCCTTTGTCACTGATTCTGTTCATAACTTTAATGGACAGAATATCTAGGCGCAGTCATGGCTTTGAGGATCCCCTCAACGCCATGACTGCGCCTGGTTTGGTGGCTGCAGGATTAGGTCTCTGCTTTTTGCAGATGATGTGGTCCTGATGGCATCAACTGGCCAAGATCTTCAGCTTTCATTGGATCGGTTCGCAGTGAAGCGACTGGGATGAGAATCAGCACCTCCAAGTCCGAGTCCATGGTTCTCGCCCGGGAAAGGGTGGAGTGCCATCTCGAGGTTGGGAAAGAGATATTGCCCCAAGTGAAGGAGTTCAAGTACCTAGGAGTCTTGTTCACGAGTGAGGATAGAGTGGATTGTGAGATCTACAGGCGGATCGGTGCGGCGTCTTCAGTAATGAGGACGCTATATCGATCCGTTGTGGTGAAGAAGGAGCTGAGCCAGAAGGAAAAGCTTTCAATTTACTGGTCGATCAACGTTCCCATCCTCACCTATGGTCATGAGCTTTGGGTTATGACCGAAAGGACAAGGTCACGGGTACAAGCGGCCGAAATGAGTTTCCTCCGCCGGGTGGTGGGTCTCTCCCTTAGAGATAGGGTGAGAAGCTCTGTCATCTGGGAGGAACTCAGTGTAAAGCCGCTGCTCCTCCACATTGAGAGGAGCCAGATGAGGTGGTTCGGGCATCTGCTCAGGATGCCACCCGAACGCCTCCCTAGGTCCGAACGGCAGGAGGCCATGGGGAAGACCTAGGATACATTGGAAAGACTATGGCCTGGGAACGCCTCGGGATCCCCCGAGAAGAGCTGGACGAAGTGGCTGGGGAGAGGGAAGTCTGGGCTCTCTGCTTAGGCTGCTGCCCCCGCAACCCGACCTCGGATAAGCGGAAGAAAATGGATGGATTTAGTATGACAGTTATACTGTCATATTGAGTGTGACAGTATACTGTCATAAAACCCAATTTTTGTATTTGCAAACCTGATTCTAGTAAAACTCACATCTATACAATATTACAGCCAATTTTGGACATAATGCACGTTTGGTTTTCGAGTTATGTTTATATAACTTTAATATATAGTATGACATCTATACTGTTATAATGAGTAAAAAAAACTAACTTGTGTCTGTCATAAAACTCAATTTTTGTATTTGCAAACCTTACAAAAACAAATGATTCTAGTAAAACTCACATGGATTCAATATTACAGGCATTTTTAGACATTTTGCATGTTTGGTTTAGGAATTATGTTGGAATACATTTGTATTGCTTTTTTTCACATTATCTCAGAATTTTAAGAACTTACTGTCATATTGAGTAAAAAAAACTTTTTGTGTTTGCAAGCCTTAAAAAAACAACCGATTCTAGTAAAACTCACATTGATACAATATTACAGGCATGTTTAGACATCTTGCATGTTTGGTTTTGGAGTTATGTTTATATAACCTGCTTTCTGAGCCGCCACCTTTGTGGTTTGCGTGTCCCACTGATCCTAGGAGCTATGTTGTCCGGGGGCTTCTATGCCCCCTGGTAGGGTCCCCCAAGACAAACAGGTGAGGAATCAGACAAAGAGCAGCTCAAAGACCTTTATGAAAAGTACAAATCGAGGACCTAGATATTTTCTCGCCCGGACGCGGGTCACCGTGGCTCCCCTGTGGAGCCAGGCCCAGAGGTGGGGCACGATGGCGAGCGACTGGTGCCCATGGGGCCCAGCTCGAAGAGGCAACGTGGGTCCCCCCTGCAAAAGGCTCACCACTCATGGGCTGGGTCATAGAGGTCGGGTGCAGTGTTAGCTGGGCGGAAGCCGAAGGCAGGGCACTTGGCGGTCCGATTATCGGCTACATAAGCTCGCTCTTGGGACGTGGAACGTCACCTCGCGAGGTGGAGAAGTTCCCGGCTAGATAAAGCTGGACTCACTTCGACGCACAGCAAGTGCTCTGGAACCTGTTCTCTCAAGAGGGGTTGGACTCTCTTCCACTCTGGCGTTGCAAGTAATGAGAGGCTGGGTTGGCAATTCTTGTTGCCCCCCGGCTCAAAGCCTGCACGTTGGACTTAACCCAGAAGACGAGATGGTAGCTTCCCTCCGCTTTCGGGTTGGGTGACGGGTCCTGACTGTTGTTGGTGTTTACGCACCAAACAGCAGCTCAGAGTACCCACTCTTTTTGGATTCCCTTGAGAGTGCTCCCTCGGGTGATTCCTTTGTTCTGCTGGGGGTCTTCAACGCTCATGTTGGCAACGACTTTGAAACCTGGAGAGTCGTGATTGGTAAAAATGGCCACCCGGATCTGAACCCAAGTGGTGCTTTGTTATTGGACTTTTGTGCTCGTCACGGATTGTCCATAACAAACACAATGTTCAAACATAAGGGTGTCCATATGTGCACTTGGCACCAGGACACCCTCGGCCGCAGTTCCATTAATGACTTTGTAGTTTTGTCATGGGATTTGCGGCCTCATGTTTTGGACACTCGGGTGAAGAGAGGGGCGAGCTTTCTACCGATCACCACCTGGTGAGCTGGCTCCGATGGTGGGGTAGGATCCCGGACAGACCTGACAGGCCCAAACGCATTGTGAGAGTCTTTTGGGAATGCCTAGCAGAGTCTCCTGTCAGAGAGAGTTTCTTTTTCTACCTCCGGAGGAACTTTGAACATGTCACAAAGGAGGTGCTGGACATTGAGTCTGAATGGATCATGTTCCGTGCCTCTCTTGTCAAGCCAGCTGATTGGAGCTGTGGCCGCAAGGTGTTTGGTGCCTGTCGTGGCGGTAATCCTAGAACCCGCTGGTGGCCACCAGCAGTGCGGGATGCCGTCAAGCTGAAGAAAGAGCTTATCTGGTCCTTTTGGCTCATGGGACTCCAGAGGCAGCGGGCATACCGACAGGCCAAGCAGTGCCTGGGGAATCTGTGGTGGGCTCTCCTATTTCTGGGGCTGAGGTTGCCAAGGTAGTTAAAAAGCTCCTCGGTGGCAAGGCCGGAGTTCCTTAAGGCTCTGGATGCTGTGGGGGCTGTTTTAGTTGACAAGACTCTGCAACATCGCATGGACATCAGGGGCGGTACCTCTGGATTGGCAGACCGGGGTGGTGGTTCCTCTCTTTAAGAAGGGGAACCGGAGGGTGTGTTCCAACTATCGTAGATCACACTCCTCAGCCTTCCCGGTAAGGTCTATTCATGTGTACTGGAGAGGAGGAACCTCGGATCCAGGACGAACAGTGTGGTTTTCGTCCTGGTCGTGGAACGGTAGACCAGCTCTATACTCTCGGCAGGGTCCTTGAGTGTGCATGGGAGTTTGTCCAACCAGTCTACATGTGCTTTGTGGACTTGGAGAAGACATTCGACCGTGGCCACCCCGGGAAGTCGTGTGGGGAGTGTTTAGAGAGTATGGGGTATCGGCATGTCTGATTGTGGCGGGGTCGCTCCCTGTATGATCAGTGTCAGAGCTTGGTCCGCATTGCCAGCAGTAAGTCGGACCCCTTTCCAGTGAGGGTTGGACCGGAGTCCAACCCTCGTGTTGGCTGCCCTTTGTCACCAAATGTGTTCATAAATTTTATGGACAGAATTTCTAGGCGCAGTCATGGCGTTGAGGGGATCCGGTTTGGTGGCTGCAGGATTAGGTCTCTCCTTTTGCAGATGATGTGGTCCTTATGGCTTTAACTGGCCAGGATCTTCAGCTCTCATTGGATTGGTTCGCAGCCGAGTGTGAAGCGACTGGGATGAGAATCAGCACCTCCAAGTCCGAGGTTCTCGCCCGGGAAAGGGTGGAGTGCCATTTCGAGGTTGGGCAGGAGATCTTGCCCCAAGTGGATGAGTTCAAGTACCTGGAGTCTTGTTCATGAGTGAGGGAAGAGTGGATCGTGAGATGCACAGGCTGGCGGCCGAAATGAGTTTTCTCCGCTGGGTGGCGGGTCTCTCCCTTACTGTAAGAATTTTCACCGTTTAATTACAGTAACCTACTGGCAGCTAGTGGTTCCAGTATAAAACTGTTTTTCTACAGCACACATACTGTGATTTATCACTACAGTTTATTACTGTAAAAAGTATCACAGTACTGTGCTGTATCAAATATACGCTTCACAGCATAATACTGTCATCTGTTTAGCGGCATTACACTGTTATTTTAGTGTATCTACTGTAATATCCATTAACAGTTAATTACAGTAAAATAATTGTAAGCACTATAGACTGAGCTTTACAGTATAATGCCACTAGAAGTTAATGAGTTGAACTTTTAATTTGTCAAAATCAAAACCCATGCAATCTGCTGGCATAAAAATGACTGGAGAAATGGCCTTGCAAGATTATGTTTTTATTAACCAATTATTTTAAAGTTAATCAAATACATTCAATGTACATTTAGTGCATTATTCTTATTTTCAGTAAAGCATTTTAACATTTATAACATGTCCACTTAATTTCTAACTGGAGACAAAACACTGAACACGAGTCCAGTGTTTAGTTGTCGGCTACATAAAGCCCCACTCAAAGTCTGTGAGATGTTTTATAAGGGTGGCTACGTGAGGATTTACAGTTGCTGCCTTTTTCTGGACCAGCTTCCCGGTCTTCTTGGACACCACCTTTCCCTGGCTAGCCTTTGTTCCCCTCTCAGGGTTAACGCCAATGAATCGCCTAAAAAAGAGAGAAAGCATATTAGATATTCTGTTGTGATTGAAGATTACTTGTAGTCGATACAGAACCCCCTTCATATTGTTATTTAGGAATATGCACTGCACAAATATTAATATCAATTTTAGGATATATGTGAGCCTATACCATAACCACAGCTGTAGATGAGTGAATGCTCTAAAACCCTTTAAGACAAATTCAGAGAGGAAGACAATGCTAAAGCCTCCCCAACCCCTCTCTCTATTCATGTTTTCTCTCCATCTACGGGACCGTGTATTTACGCTGATGTTTCCTGCTTTCACCCATTTAACATATCGTTACCTGCTCATTACCTATCTTCTCTGCATCCTGGGGTCACATTGGTGCTTCTTGCCTTTACCCATTCAACATATCTTTACCTGCACATTACCTACCTTCTCTGCATAGTGTGGTCACGCTGGTGCTTTCTACCTTTACCCATTCAACATATCTTTATCCTGCACATTACCTACCTTCTCTATATCCTGGAGTCAAGCTGGTGTTTCCTGCCTTTACTCATTCAACATATCTTTACCTGCACATTACCTACCCTCTCTGTATCCTGGCGTCTAGCTGGTGTTTCCTGCCTTCACCCATTCAACATATCTTTACCTGCACATTACCTACCTTCCCTGCATCCTTGGGTCACACTGGTGCTTCTTTCTTTCACCATACAACATATCTTCACCTGCACATACCTACCTTGTCTGCATGGCCTCGACCACACCTGCGCTTCCTTCTTTCACCCATTCAACATACCTTCACCCGCACATTACCTACCTTCCCTGCATAGTGGGGTCACACTGGTGCTTCCTGCCTTTACCCATTCAACATATCTTCACCCGCACATTACCTACTTGCTCTGCATTCTCGGGTCAAGCTGGTGCTTCCTGCCATCATCCAGTCAACATATCTTTACCTGCAAATTATCTACTTTTTCTGCATCCTGGGGTCAAACAGGTGCTTCCTTCTTTGACCAGTCAACATATCTTTACCTGCACATTACCTACCTTCTCTGTATCCTAGAGTCAAACTGGTGCTTCGGTCCCTAATAAGAAGGTCCACAAAGGAACAGAAGAGTCATTGATTTAAGGCACCAAATTGGGGAAATGACAAGTCAAATTCCTGAACAGAGGTGAGAAATATAAAATAAAATATCCTAACAGTATTTTAACAGTATCAAGAGGATTTACCTTTGAACAAATTCCAATGTCCGAGGACCTTCCTCTTGGTATTCCAAGTTGAACACATAGTAGGTGGCAAGAAGGGCAGCAAGCCCTGAGATTAAGCTAGGTTGGACGCCTTTGCAGATGACATCACCTTCCATGCTGATCATCCAACGTTTTATTGTGACTTTGTCACCAGCAACTGGTACAGTCAAGAAATGCAGTTTATGTTCCTAAACAGTATCCAATATGGGTAGCATTTTAAAAGTATTTGGAATGGCCACCTCACTCGCTCTCTCTTTCCTCTGTTTACATCTAGTCTCCTAAGGCAGTGGTTCTCAAATGGGGGTACGCGTACTCCTGGGGGTACTTGAAGGTATGCCAAGGGGTACGTGAGATTTTTTTAAATATTCTAAAAATAGCAACAATTCAAAAATCCTTTATAAATATATTTATTGAATAATACTTCGACAAAATATGAATGTAAGTTCATAATCTTAACAACTAATCAAGTAGGCTATTCCATTCATTACCATAAAGCCAGAGTTTCCCCCATGCCATGATGGTTTGACCCTACCTGGCGGTGCCACACGGCACCAACTGTCAATCAACTATCCATGTAGAAAACAATGGAGGCTTGGTTAAAGCGTAGTGGACATGTTCCATAAATATTGATGTTAAAGATTTCTTTTTTTGTGAAGAAATGTTGAGAATGAAGTTCATGAATCCAGATGGATCTCTATTGCAATCCCCAAAGAGGGCACTTTAAGTTGATTACTTCTATGTGTAAAAATCTTTATTTATAATTGAATCACTTGTTTATTTTTCAACAAGTTTTTAGTTATTTTTATATCTTTTTTTCCAAATAGTTCAAGAAAGACCACAACAAATGAGCAATATTTTGCACTGTTATACAATTTAATAAATCAGAAACTGATGACATAGTGCTGTATTTTACTTCTTTATCTCTTTTTTTCAACCAAAAATGCTTTGCTCTGATTAGGGGGTACTTGAATTTAAAAAATGTTCACAGGGGTACATCACTGAAAAAAGGTTGAGAACCACTGTCCTAAGGCAGTGGTTCTCAACCTTTTTTTAGTGCTGTGAACATTTTTTTAATGCAAGTAGACCTCCATGTCTTCATAACAGGAATATCCTGAATTCTCAAGTTGCATATCACAATAGTCATCATCAGTGTTAATAACACAAGAGCTGCTTGGATTCGCTGTTGAGCAAGTCAAACTTCGTTCAGTGTAGCCGTAGTGCTTCCTTGACACGTGCGATGTGAAAGTAGACTTAACTGTGAATCTTTTTTCACATTGACTGAAGGGGCACGTAACTGTCCTACCTTCGGTAATATGACTTTTCAAATGCAGGAGAAGGGCCCGTATATCATCGCACTTCGCGCTACATGAGACAATATTACAAGGTAAACCTTCTGCGCTATACATATCAGTCCTACTCTTGCCATATTTATGACGACGGCTGTGAGTTTTGAAGGCTGAGAAGTTGGAAAAAACTCTTGTGCATTTAGGGAAAGCACACTTAAACGATGCATTAGGCATACAACTATGACTTCGCATGTGTCTAACATACGCAAATACATTGCTGCAAGTCGTAGCACATATGTTGCAAGTTATCATCTTTTATGATGACTATGACAAAAAAGAAGAAAACTTAGCTAGCTAGCATGCGGCGGTACATGCGCGTGGTCAACGATAGTGTCTGTGATGCTGACATTTCGGACTTTATAAATATATATATAAAGTAATTCAAACAGAAAATGACACATCAAGGTACAAGTGACTCTTACCTTGTTATCAAAAACACACGATGCAGTAGGATGGATTTAGCAGGGTCGGCCAGGTGAAATGAAGCTCGGTTGGACGAATTGTGGGCGGACCCAAGAAACAAGTCTGAAAAATACTGAATTACACTGTAGGTTTTACAGTAACTTACTGCTGGTCGATATTTTTTGAAAAATGCAACAAAATTTACAGTACTTAACTGCATTTAAGAAGAACATGATAGGTTGATTGGCAACACTAAATTGGCCCTAGTGTGTGAATGTGAGTGTGAATGTTGTCTGTCTATCTGTGTTGGCCCTGCGATGAGGTGGCGACTTGTCCAGGGTGTACCCCGCCTTCCGCCCGATTGTAGCTGAGATAGGCTCCAGCGACCCCGAAGGGAATAAGCGGTAGAACATGGATGGATGGATGGAGTATATAACTGTAATTTTATTTTTTATTTTTACAGTAATTTTTTACAGTGAAGGTCATTGGTGTCAAACTCTGGCCCGTGGGCCAAATTTGGCCCAACGTGTAATTTGACTTGGCCCTTGAGGCAATATCAAATTAACACTAAAGCTGGACCTTCGATTATACATTGCGGCAGTGCCGCTACTTCTAATACTTGCCAACCCTCCCGGGAGTGACTCCAGCACTCCTCCCGAATTTTTTTTTTTTTTTTTTTCAGCTAGTCAAACGAGTGCCGGCCCAGTTTCATGTCAGTGCAGCTTCTGCACCCACACACAATTGAATGCAACGCATACTTCATCAACAGCGATACAGGTTACACTGACGGTAGCCAAATAAAAAACTTTAACACTTTTAGAAATATACGCCACACTGTGAATCCACACCAAACAAGAATGACAAACACATTTCGGGAGAACATCCGCACCGTAACACAACATAAACACAACACAACAAATACCCAGAACCCTTTGTAGCACTAAATCTTCCGGGACGCTACAAGGTGTGTGTGTGTGTGTGTGTGTGTCGGGGGGGGGGGGGGGGGGGGGGGGGGGGGGGTTGGTGGTAGCGGGGGTGTATTTTGTAGCGTCCCGAAAGAGTTAGTGCTGCAAAAGATTCTGGGTATTTGTTCTTTTGTGTTAATGTTGTGTTACGGTGCGGATGTTCTCCCGAAAAGTGTTTTTTATTTTTGTTTGGTGTGGGTTCACAGTGTGGCGTATATTTCTAACAGTGTTAAAGTTTTTTATACTGGCACCCTCAGTCTGAATGATGTTAGAATTGGGTGTACGAGATATGACTGTTGAACACCTTGTTCGATAATGAAAGTTGCCTCAGCTCAAAGCCTGAGCCCCGACATTAAAGAACTAGCATCTAAAAAAAGATGCCAGGTATCTGGCTTGGGCACATCAAATTAGATCAGTGTGTTGCAAACTGAGCAGTTTAAAGTCCTGAATGGTTGTTTTATTCATTGTTATTTTATTTTCAAATTTATTAGCCTGTGGATAAAGTTAATGTTGATATTTACCTCAGAAGGCTGCAAATAGAAAAGAGGCATTCCATTTTTATTTAAATTATATTTGATATGCAATTGATATTTTTTAATGATTATTATTATTTGAAACTCCATTTTGCATGTCACTATAAAGTTATATAAGCCTTGCTTGTTCAATATTCAATGCAAAACTTGTTTGGGTCCCTATTAAAAGGTTAATTTGTTCAACCTTGGCCCGCGGCTTTGTTCAGTTTTAAACTTTGGCCCACTCTGTATTTGAGTTTGACACCCCTGGTGAAGGTGAAGATCTGTCATCCTGGAGGCCACAGGGAAGACCCAGGACACATTGGGAACACTATGTCTCCCGGCTGGCCTGGGAACGCCTCGAGATCCCCTGAGAAAAGGTCCTAGGTGAGGGATCAGACAAAGAGCAGCTCAAAGACCTTTATGAAAAGTACAAATCGAGGACCTAGATTTTTTCTCGCCCAGGCGCAGGTCACCGTGGCTCCCCTGTGGAGCCAGGCGCAGAGGTGGGGCACGATGGCGAGCGACTGGTGGCCGGGCCTGTCTCCATGGGGCCCTGCCGGGCTCAGCTTGAAGAGGCAACGTGGGTCAACCCTCCAATGGGCTCACCACTCATGGGCCCATTGAGGTCATAGAGGTCAGATGCAGTGTGAACTGGGCGGCAGCCGAAGGCAGGGCACTTGGCGGTCCGATTATTGGCTACATAAGCTCGCTCTTGGGACGTGGAACGTCACCTCGCTGGGAGGGAAAGAGCATGAGCTGGTGCGCGAGGTGAAGAAGTTCCGGCTAGATATAGTTGGACTCACTTCGACGCACAGCAAGGGCTCTGGAACCTGTTCTCTCAAGAGGGGATGGACTCTCTTCCACTCTGGCGTTGCAAGCAATGAGAGGCTGGGGTGGAAATTGTTGTTGCTCAAAGCCTGCACGTTGGACTTTAACCCAGTAGACGAGATGGTAGCTTCCCTCCGCCTTCGGGTTGGGTGACGGGCCCTCACTGTTGTTTGTGTTTACGCACCAAACAGCAGCTCAGAGTACCCACTCTTTTTGGATTCCCTTGAGGGAGTACTGGAGAGTGCTCCCTCGGGTGATTCCCTTGTTCTGTTGGGGGACTTCAATGCTCATGTTGGCAAGGACAGTGAAACCTGGAGAGTCGTGATTGGGAAAAATGGCCACCCGCATCTGAACCCAAGTGGTGCTTTGTTATTGGACTTTTGTGCTCGTCACGGATTGTCCATAACAAACACAATGTTCAAACATAAGGAAAAGAACTTTGAACATGTCACGAGGGAGGTGCTGGACATTGAGTCTGAGTGGACCATGTTCCGTGCCTCTCTTGTCGAGCCTGCTGATTGGAGCTGTGGCCGCAAGGTGTTTGGTGCCTGTCGTGGCGGTAATCCTAGAACTCGCTGGTGGCCACCAGCAGGGAGGGATGCCGTCAAGCTGAAGAAAGAGCCTATCGGGTCCTTTTGGCTCATGGGACTCCAGAGGCAGCGGGCATACCGACAGGCCAAGCAGTGCCTGGGGAATCTGTGGTGGACTCTCCTATTTCTGGGGCTTAGGTTGCCTAGGTAGTTAAAAAGCTCCTCTGTGGCAAGGCCCCGGTGGTGGATGAGTTCCTTAAGGCTCT
This sequence comes from Entelurus aequoreus, assembly GCF_033978785.1. Lineage (NCBI taxonomy): Eukaryota > Metazoa > Chordata > Actinopteri > Syngnathiformes > Syngnathidae > Entelurus > Entelurus aequoreus. The sequence goes on along the minus strand of NC_084754.1, from coordinate 31,966,510 downwards.
GGATACTGTGGGGCTGTCTTGGTTGACAAGACTCTGTAACATCGCGTGAACATTGGGGGTGGTACCTCTGGATTGGCAGACCGGGGTGGTGGTTCCTCTCTTTAAGAAGGGGAACCGGAGGGTGTGTTCCAACTATCGTGAAACACACTCCTCAGCCTTCCCGGTAAGGTCTATTCATGTGTACTGGAGAGGAGGAAACTCGGATCCAGGACGAACAGTGTGGTTTTCGTCCTGGTCGTGGAACGGTAGACCAGGTCTATACTCTCGGCAGGGTCCTTGAGTGTGAAACGATTGGGATGAGAATCAGCACCTCCAAGTCCAAGTCCATGGTTCTCGCGCAGGAAAGGGTCGAGTGCCATCTCCAGGTTGGGGAGGAGATCTTGCCCCAAGTGGAGGAGTTCAAGTACCAACAAGTCTTGTTCACGAGTGAGGATAGAGTGGATCGAGAGATCCACAGGCGAATTGGTGCGGCGTCTTCAGTATTGAGGACGCTATATCGATCCGTTGTGGTGAAGAAGGAGCTGAGCCAGAAGGAAAAGCTCTCAATTTACCGTCGATCTACGTTCCCAGCTTTGGGTTATGACCGAAAGGACAAGCGGCCGAAATGCGTTTCCTCTGCCGGGTGGTGGGTCTCTCCCTTAGAGACAGGGTGAGAAGCTCTGTCATCCGGGAGGAACTCAAAGTAAAGCCGCTGCTCCTCCACATTGAGAGGAGCCATGAGGTGGTTCGGGCATCTGCTCAGGATGCCACCCGAACGCCTCTAGGGAGGTGTGGCAGGAGGCCACGGGGAAGACCTAGGACACGTTGGAAAGACTATGTCCCCGGCTGGCCTGGGAACGCCTCGGAATACCCAGAGAAGAGCTGGACGAAGTGGCTGGGGAGAGGGAAGTCTGGGATTTTCTGTTAGGCTGCTGCCCCCGCAACCCGACCTCGGATAAGCGGAAGAAAATGGATGGATTTAGAATGACAGTTATACTGTCAGATTGAGTACAAAAACTAGCTAAACCTTACACAATATAATGTTTCTAGTAAAACTCACAAAGATACATATCTCCAGGCAATATTAACCATTTTGCATGTGTGGTTTAGGAGTTATGTTTAAATAAATAACTGTCAGATTGAGTGTGACAGTAAACTGTCATAGTGAGTAAAACCCTTATTTTGTATTTGCAAACCTTACAAAAACAACTAAATCTAGTTAAACTCACACATATACAATATTACAGGCATTTTTAGACACAAAGCATGTTTGGTTTTAGAGTTATGTTTATATAACTTTCATATTTAGTATGACAGTTATACTGTCATATTGAATAAAAACAACAACTAACTTGTGTCTTTGCAAACCTTACAAAATAAAATTTTTCTAGTAAAACTAACTAAGATGCATGCTCCAGGCATTATTAGCTATTTTGCATGTGTTGTTTGAGTTATGTTTAAATAACTGTCATATTGAGTGTGACAGTATACTGTCATAAAACCCAATTTTTGTATTTGCAACCCTGATTCTGGTAAAACTCACATATATACAATATTACAGGCAGTTTTGGACATAATGGTTTGGTTTTGGAGTTATGTTTATACAACTTTCATATATGGTATGACAGCTAAACTGTTATATTGAGTAAAAAAACTAACTTGTGTTTGTCATAAAACCCAATTTTTGTATTAGCAAACCATACAACTGATTCAAATAAAACTCACATGGATTCAATATTACAGGCATTTTCAGACATTTTGCATGTTTGGTTTAGGAATTATGTTGTAATACATTTGTATTGCTTTTTTCACATTATCTCAGGATTTTTAGAACATTACTGTCATATTGAGTAAAAAAATAATTTTTGTGTTTGCAAGCCTTAAAAAAAGCATATGTTTCCAGTAAAACTCCCAAAGATGTATAATTTCAGGCATTATTAGCCATTTTTTCAGGTGTGGTTTAGCAGTCATGTTTAAATAACTGTCATATTGAGTGTGGCGAAAAAATCTAACTTGTGTCTTTGCAAACCTTACAAAAGAAAATGTTTCTAGCAACACTCACAAAGATAATTTTTTTCACACTATTAGACATGTTTCATGTGTATTTAGGAGTTATAATTAAATAACTTTCATATTGAGTGTTAAAGTTATAATGTCATTATGTGTAAAACCTAATTTTTGTATTTGCAAACCTTACAAAAACAATTGATTCTAGTAAAACTTACATAAATTCAATATTACAGGCATTTTTAGACAATTCACATGTTTGGTTTAAAAATTGTGTTTGAATACATTTGTATTGCTTTTTTCGCATTATCTCAGGATTCTAAGATCATTACTTTCATATTGAGTAAAACACTACTTTTTGTTTTTGCAAACCTTACAAACCCACATGAATACATTATTATAAGCAATTTTAGACATGACACACGTTTGGTTCTGGAGTTATGTTTATATAACTTTTATATTTAGTATGACTGTTATACTGTCATATTGAATAAAAAAAAACTAGCTTGTGTCTTTGCAAACTTTACAAAAGATCATTTTTCTAGTAAAACTAACAAAGATACATGTCTCCAGGCATTATTACCCATTTTGCATGGGTTGTTTAGGAATTATGTTTAAATACATTTTTATTGCTTTTTTCGCATTATCTCAGGATTCTTAGATCATTACTTTCATATTGAGTAAAAAACTACTTTTTGTTTTTGCAAACCTTACAAACTCACATAAATACATTATTACAGGCATTTTTAGACATGACACATGTTTGGTTTTGGAGTTATGTTTATATAACTTTTATATTTAATATGACTGTTATACTGTCATATTGAATTAAAAAAAACTAGCTTGTGTCTTTGCAAACTTTACAAAAGATCATTTTTCTAGTAAAATTAACAAAGATACATGTCTCCAGGCATTATTAGCCATTTTGCATGGGTTGTTTAGGAATTATGTTTAAATACATTTTTATTGCTTTTTTCGCATTATCTCAGGATTCTAAAATCCTTACTTTCATATTGAGGAAAAAACTACTTTCTGTTTTTGCAAACCTTACAAACTCACATTAATACATTATTACAGGCATTTTTAGACATGACACATGTTTGGTTTTGGAGTTATGTTTATATAACTTTCATATTTAGTATGACTGTTATACTGTCATATTGAATAAAAAAAAACTAGCTTGTGTCTTTGCAAACTTTACAAAAGATAATTTTTCTAGTAAAACTAACAAAGATACATGTCTCCAGGCATTATTAAACATTTTGCATGGGTTGTTTAGGAATTATGTTTAAATACATTTGTATTGCTTTTTTCGCATTATCTCAGGATTTTAAGATCATTACTTTCATATTGAGTAAAAAAATTCTTTTTGTTTTTGCAAACCTTACAAACTCACATTAATACATTATTACAGGCATTTTTAGACATGACACATGTTTGGTTTTGGAGTTATGTTTATATAACTTTCATATTTAGTATGACTGTTATACTGTCATATTGAATTAAAAAAAACTAGTTTGTGTCTTTGCAAACTTTACAAAAGATCATTTTTCTAGTAAAACTAACAAAGAAACATGTCTCCAGGCATTATTGCCCATTTTGCATGGGTTGTTTAGGAATTATGTTTAAAGACATTTTTATTGCTTTTTTCGCATTATCTCAGGATTTTAAGATCATTACTTTCATATTGAGTAAAAAAATACTTTTTGTTTTTGCAAACCTTACAAACTCACATTAATACATTATTACAGGCATTTTTAGACATGACACATGTTTGGTTTTGGAGTTATGTTTATATAACTTTCATATTTAGTATGACCGTTATACTGTCATATTGAATAAAAAAAACTAGCTTGTGTCTTTGCAAACTTTACAAAATATAATTTTTCTAGTAAAACTAACAAAGATACATGTCTCCAGGCATTATTACCCATTTTGCATGGGTTGTTTAGGAATTATGTTTAAATACATTTTTATTGCTTTTTCGCATTATCTCAGGATTCTAAAATCCTTACTTTCATATTGAGGAAAAAACTACTTTTTGTTTTTGCAAACCATACAAACTCACATTAATACATTATTACAGGCATTTTTAGACATGACACATGTTTGGTTTTGGAGTTATGTTTATATAACTTTCATATTTAGTATGACTGTTACACTGTCATATTGAATTAAAAAAAACTAGCTTGTGTCTTTGCAAACTTTACAAAAGATCATTTTTCTAGTAAAACTAACAAAGATACATGTCTCCAGGCATTATTACCCATTTTGCATGGGTTGTTTAGGAATTATGTTTAAATACATTTTTATTGCTTTTTTCGCATTATCTCAGGATTCTAAGATCATTACTTTCATATTGAGTAAAAAACTACTTTTTGTTTTTGCAAACCTTACAAACTCACATAAATACATTATTACAGACATTTTTAGACATGACACATGTTTGGTTTTGGAGTTATGTTTATATAACTTTTATATTTAGTATGACTGTTATACTGTCATATTGAATAAAAAAAAAACTGGCTTGTGTCTTTGCAAACTTTACAAAAGATCATTTTTCCAGTAAAACTAACAAAGATACATGTTTCCAGGCATTATTAGCCATTTTGCATATGTTGTTTAGGAGTAATGTTTAAATACATTTTTATTGCTTTTTTCGCATTATCTCAGGATTTTAGGAACATTACAGTTATATTGAGTAAAAAAACTATTTTTTGTGTTTGCAAGATTTAAAAAAGCATGTGTTTCGAGTAAAACGGCCAAGGATGCATTATTTCAGGCATTATTAGCCATTTTTCATGTGTGGTTTGAGTTATGGTTAAATAACTGTCATATAATGTCAGTTATGACATAGTAAGTAAAACCTAATTTATGTATTTGCAAACCTTACAAAATCATTTAAATCTAGTTAAACTCACATGGATTCAATATTACAGACATTTTTAGACATTTTGCATGTTTGGTTTAGGAATTATGTTGGAATCATTTTTTTTAATTTGTTCGTATTTTCTCAGAATTTTAGAACATTACTGTCATATTGATGAGTAAAGAAATAATTTTTGTGTTTGCAAACCTTAAAAAAGCATATGTTTCGAGTAAAACTTGCAAGAATGCATTATTTCAGGCATTGTTAATCATTTTTCATGTGTAGTTTAAGAGTTATGTTTAAATAACTGTCATATTGAGTAAAAAAAAACTAACCTGTCTTTGCAAACCTTACAAAAAAAAATGTTTCTAGTAACACTCACAAAGATAATTTTTTTCACGCATTATTAGACATGTTTCATGTGTGGTTAGGAGTTATAAATAAATAATTGTCATATTGAGTGTTACAGTTTTAATGTCTAATTTTTATACCTAATTTTTGTATTTGCAAACCTTACAAAAACAATTGATTCTAGTAAAACTTATATAGATTCAATATTACAGGCATTTTTAGACATTTTACATGTTTGGTTTAAAATTTGTGTTTCAATACTTTCGCATTATCTCAGGATTCTAAGAACATTATTTTCATATTGAGTAAAAAACTACTTTTTGTTTTTGCAAACCTTACAAACTCACATAAATACATTATTACAGGCATTTTTAGACATGACACATGTTTGGTTTTGGAGTTATGTTTATATAACTTTCATATTTAGTATGACTGTTATACTGTCAAATTGAATAAAAAAAACTAGCTTGTGTCTTTGATATCTTTACAAAAGATCATTTTTTTTAAACTAACAACGTTACATGTCTCCCTAGGCATTATTAGCCATTTTGCATGTGTTGTTTAGGAGTTAGGTTTAAATACATTTTTATTGCTTTTTTCCCATTATCTCAGGGTTCTAAGAACATTACAGTCAAGTAAAAAACTACTTTTTGTGTTTGCAAAATATAAAACTCAGTAAAACTCCCAATGATTCATTATTTCAGGCATTATTAGCCATTTTTTTGTGTGGTTTATGAGTTATGTTTAAATAACTGTCATATTGAGTGTGATTTTGTCATTGTGAGTAAAACCTAATTTTTGTATTTGCAAACCTTACAAAAACAACCGATTCTAGGAAAACTCTCATTGATACAATATTACAGTTATGTTTAGACATATTGCATGTTTGGTTTTGGAGTTATATTTATATAACCTGCTTTCTGAGCCGCCACCTTTGTGGTTTGCGTGTCCCACTGATCCAGGAACTATGTTGTCCGGGGTCTCCCAAGACAAACAGGTCCTAGGTGAGGGATCAGACAAAGAGCAGCTCAAAGACCTTTATTAAAAGTACAATTGAGGACCTAGATTTTTTCTCGCCCGGACGCAGGTCACCGTGGCTCCCCTGTGGAGCCAGGCCCAGAGGTGTGGCACGATGGCGATTGACGGGCCTGTCCCCATGGGGCCCAGCCGTGCTCAGCTCGAAGAGGCAACGTGGATCCCCCCTCCAGGGCTCACCCCTCATGGGCTGGGTCATAGAGGGTGCAGTGTGAGCTGGGCGGCAGCCGAAGGCAGGGCACTTGGTGGTCCGATTATCGGCTACATAAGCTGGCTCTTGGGACATGGAACGTCACCTCGCTGGGAGGGAAAGAGCCTGAGCTGGTGCTTGAGGTGGAGACGTTCCCGGCTAGATATAGTTGGACTCACAGCAAGGGCTCTGGAACCTGTTCTCTCAGAGGGGCTGGACTGAGCTGAACTTTCATTACTTGCAACGCCAGAGTGGAAGAGATTCCACACTGGCGTTGCAACTAATGAGAGGCTGGGGTGGCAATTCTTGTTGCCCGCCGGCTCAAAGCCTGCACGTTGGACTTTAAACCCAATAGACGAGATGGTAGCTTCCTTCAGCCTTCGGGTTGGGTGACGGGTCCTGACTGTTGTTTGTGTTTACACACCAAACAGCAGCTCAGAGTACCAACTCTTTTTGGATTCCCTTGAGGGAGGACTGGAGAGTGCTCCCACGGGTGATTCCCTTGTTCTGCTGGTGGACTTCAACGCTATGTTGGCAACGACAGTGAAACCTGGAGAGTCGTGATTGGGAAAAATGGCCACCCGGATCTGAACCCAAGTGGTGCTTTGTTATTGGACTTTTGTGCTTGTCACGGATTGTCCATAACAAACACAATGTTCAAACATAAGGGTGTCCATATGTGCACTTGGCACAAGGACACCCTCGGCCGCATGATTGACTTTGTAGTTGTGTCATGGGATTTGCGGCCTCATGTTTTGGACACTCGGTGAAGAGAGGGGCAGAGCTTTCTACCAACCACCACCTGGTGGTGAGCTGGCTCCGATGGCAGGGGAGGATGCCGGTCAGACCTGGCAGGCCCAAACGCATTGTAAGGGTCTGCTGGGAACACCTAGCAGAGTCTCCTGAAGAACTTTGAACATGTCCGGAAGAACTTTGAACATGTCACGAGGGAGGTGCTGGACATTGAGTCTGAGTGGACCATGTTCCGTTCCTCTCTTGTTGAGCCAGCTGATTGAAGCTGTGGCCGCAAGGTGTTTGGTGCCTGTTGTGGCGGTAATCCACCAGCAGTGAGGGATGCTGTCAAGCTGAAGAAAGAGCCACCGGGTCCTTTTGGCTCATGGGACTCCAGAGGCAGTGGGCATACCGACAGGCCAAGCGAGACCTCCTCAGTCCCACCAACACGTCTTCCTATGAGGAAACAGTGCCTGGGAAGTCTGTGGTGGGCTCTCCTATTTCTGGGGCTGAGGTTGCCAAGGTAGTTAAAAAGCTCCTCGGTGGCAAGGCCCCGGGGATGTGAGCTCCGTCCGGAGTTCCTTAAGGCTCTGGATGCTGTGGGGCAGTCTTGGTTGACAAGACTCTGCAACATTGCATCTACATCGGGGGCGGTACCTCTGGATTGGCAGACCGGGGTGGTGGTTCCTCTCTTTAAGAAGGGGAACCGGAGGGTGTGTTCCAAATATCGTAGATCACACTCCTCAGCCTTTCCCGGTAAGGTCTATTCATGTGTAATGGAGAGGAGGAACCTCGGATCCAGGACGAACAGTGTGGTTTTCGTCCTGGTCGTGGAACGGTAGACCAGCTCTATACTCTCGGCAGGGTCCTTGAGTGTGCATGGGAGTTTGCCCAACCAGTCTACATAAGTTTTGTGGACTTGGAGAAGACATTCGACCTTGGCCCCCGATAAATCCTGTGGGGAGTGCTCAGAGAGTATGGAGTATCGGCATGTCTGATTGTGGCGGGTGTCTCCCTGTATGATCAGTGTCAGAGCTTGGTCCGCAGTATGTCGGACCCCTTTCCAGTGAGGGTTGGACTCCGCCAAGGCTGCCCTTTGTCACCGATTCTGTTCATAACTTCAATGGACAGAATATCTAGGCGCAGTCATGGCTTTGAGGATCCCCTCAACGCCATGACTGCGCCTGGTTTGGTGGCTGCAGGATTAGGTCTCTGCTTTTTGCAGATGATGTGGTCCTGATGGCTTCAACTGGCCAAGATCTTCAGCTTTCATTGGATCGGTTCGCAGTGAAGCGACTGGGATGAGAATCAGCACCTCCAAGTCCGAGTCCATGGTTCTCGCCCGGGAAAGGGTGGAGTGCCATCTCGAGGTTGGGAAAGAGATCTTGCCCCAAGTGAAGGAGTTCAAGTACCTAGGAGTCTTGTTCACGAGTGAGGATAGAGTGGATTTTGAGATCTACAGGCGGATCGGTGCGGCGTCTTCAGTAATGAGGACGCTATATCGATCCGTTGTGGTGAAGAAGGAGCTGAGCCAGAAGGAAAAGCTTTCAATTTACCGGTCGATCAACGTTCCCATCCTCACCTATGGTCATGAGCTTTGGGTTATGACCGAAAGGACAACGTCACGGGTACAAGCGGCCGAAATGAGTTTCCTCCGCCGGGTGGTGGGTCTCTCCCTTAGAGATAGGGTGAGAAGCTCTGTCATCTGGGAGGAACTCAGTGTAAAGCCGCTGCTCCTCCACATTGAGAGGAGCCAGATGAGGTGGTTCGGGCATCTGCTCAGGATGCCACCCGAACGCCTCCCTAGGTCCGAACGGCAGGAGGCCATGGGGAAGACCTAGGATACATTGGAAAGACTATGGCCTGGGAACGCCTCGGGAACCCCCGAGAAGAGCTGGACGAAGTGGCTGGGGAGAGGGAAGTCTGGGCTCTCTGCTTAGGCTGCTGCCCCCGCAACCCGACCTCGGATAAGCGGAAGAAAATGGATGGATTTAGTATGACAGTTATACTGTCATATTGAGTGTGACAGTATACTGTCATAAAACCCAATTTTTGTATTTGCAAACCTGATTCTAGTAAAACTCACATCTATACAATATTACAGGCAATTTTGGACATAATGCACGTTTGGTTTTGGAGTTATGTTCATATAACTTTAATATATAGTATGACATCTATACTGTTATAATGAGTAAAAAAACTAACTTGTGTCTGTCATAAAACTCAATTTTTGTATTTGCAAACCTTACAAAAACAAATGATTCTAGTAAAACTCACATGGATTCAATATTACAGGCATTTTTAGACATTTTGCATGTTTGGTTTAGGTATTATGTTGGAATACATTTGTATTGCTTTTTTCACATTATCTCAGCATTTTAAGAACTTACTGTCATATTGAGTAAAAAAAACTTTTTGTGTTCGCAAGCCTTAAAAAAACAACCGATTCTAGTAAAACTCACATTGATACAATATTACAGGCATGTTTAGACATCTTGCATGTTTGGTTTTGGAGTTATGTTTATATAACCTGCTTTCTGAGCCGCCACCTTTGTGGTTTGCGTGTCCCACTGATCCTAGGAGCTATGTTGTCCGGGGGCTTCTATGCCCCCTGGTAGGGTCCCCCAAGACAAACAGGTCCTAGGTGAGGAATCAGACAAAGAGCAGCTCAAAGACCTTTATGAAAAGTACAAATCGAGGACCTAGATATTTTCTCGCCCGGACGCGGGTCACCGTGGCTCCCCTGTGGAGCCAGGCCCAGAGGTGGGGCACGATGGCGAGCGACTGGTGCCCATGGGGCCCAGCTCGAAGAGGCAACGTGGGTCCCCCCTGCAATAGGCTCACCACTCATGGGCTGGGTCATAGAGGTCGGGTGCAGTGTTAGCTGGGCGGAAGCCGAAGGCAGGGCACTTGGCGGTCCGATTATCGGCTACATAAGCTCGCTCTTGGGACGTGGAACGTCACCTCGCGAGGTGGAGAAGTTCCCGGCTAGATAAAGCTGGACTCACTTCGACGCACAGCAAGGACTCTGGAACCTGTTATCTCAAGAGGGGTTGGACTCTCTTCCACTCTGGCGTTGCAAGTAATGAGAGGCTGGGTTGGCAATTCTTGTTGCCCCCCGGCTCAAAGCCTGCACGTTGGACTTAACCCAGAAGACGAGATGGTAGCTTCCCTCCGCTTTCGGGTTGGGTGACGGGTCCTGACTGTTGTTGGTGTTTACGCACCAAACAGCAGCTCAGAGTACCCACTCTTTTTGGATTCCCTTGAGAGTGCTCCCTCGGGTGATTCCCTTGATCTGCTGGGGGTCTTCAACGCTCATGTTGGCAACGACTTTGAAACCTGGAGAGTCATGATTGGGAAAAATGGCCACCCGGATCTGAACCCAAGTGGTGCTTTGTTATTGGACTTTTGTGCTCGTCACGGATTGTCCATAACAAACACAATGTTCAAACATAAGGGTGTCCATATGTGCACTTGGCACCAGGACACCCTCGGCCGCAGTTCCATGATTGAATTTGTAGTTGTGTCATGAGATTTGCGGCCTCATGTTTTGGACACTCGGGTGAAGAGAGGGGCGAGCTTTCTACCGATCACCACCTGGTGAGCTGGCTCCGATGGTGGGGTAGGATCCCGGACAGACCTGGCAGGCCCAAACGCATTGTGAGAGTCTTTTGGGAATGCCTAGCAGAGTCTCCTGTCAGAGAGAGTTTTTTTTTCCACCTCCGGAGGAACTTTGAACATGTCACAAAGGAGGTGCTGGACATTGAGTCTGAATGGATCATGTTCCGTGCCTCTCTTGTCAAGCCAGCTGATTGGAGCTGTGGCCGCAAGGTGTTTGGTGCCTGTCGTGGCGGTAATCCTAGAACCCGCTGGTGGCCACCAGCAGTGCGGGATGCCGTCAAGCTGAAGAAAGAGCTTATCTGGTCCTTTTGGCTCATGGGACTCCAGAGGCAGCGGGCATACCGACAGGCCAAGCAGTGCCTGGGGAATCTGTGGTGGGCTCTCCTATTTCTGGGGCTGAGGTTGCCAAGGTAGTTTTAAAAGCTCCTCGGTGGCAAGGCCCCGGGGGTGGATGAGCTCCATCCGGAGTTCCTTAAGGCTCTGGATGCTGTGGGGCTGTTTTAGTTGACAAGACTCTGCAACATCGCGTGGACATCAGGGGCGGTACCTCTGGATTGGCAGACCGGGGTGGTGGTTCCTCTCTTTAAGAAGGGGAACCGGAGGGTGTGTTCCAACTATCGTAGATCACACTCCTCAGCCTTCCCGGTAAGGTCTATTCATGTGTACTGGAGAGGAGGAACCTCGGATCCAGGACGAACAGTGTGGTTTTCGTCCTGGTCGTGGAACGGTAGACCAGCTCTATACTCTCGGCAGGGACCTTGAGTGTGCATGGGAGTTTGTCCAACCAGTCTACATGTGCTTTGTGGACTTGGAGAAGACATTCGACCGTGGCCACCCCGGGAAGTCCTGTGGGGAGTGCTCAGAGAGTATGGGGTATCGGCATGTCTGATTGTGGCGGGTCGCTCCCTGTATGATCAGTGTCAGAGCTTGGTCCGCATTGCCAGCAGTAAGTCGGACCCCTTTCCAGGGAGGGTTGGACCGGAGTCCAACCCTCGTGTTGGCTGCCCTTTGTCACCAAATGTGTTCATAAATTTTATGGACAGAATTTCTAGGCGCAGTCATGGCGTTGAGGGGATCCGGTTTGGAGGCTGCAGGATTAGGTCTCTCCTTTTTGCAGATGATGTGGTCCTTTTGGCTTTAACTGGCCAGGATCTTCAGCTCTCATTGGATTGGTTCGCAGCCGAGTGTGAAGCGACTGGGATGAGAATCAGCACCTCCAAGTCCGAGGTTCTCGCCCGGGAAAGGGTGGAGTGCCATCTCGAGGTTGGGCAGGAGATCTTGCCCCAAGTGGATGAGTTCAAGTACCTGGAGTCTTGTTCATGAGTGAGGGAAGAGTGGATCATGAGATGCACAGGCTGATCGGTGCGGCGTCTTCAGTAATGAGGACGCTATATCGATTCGTTGTGGTAAGAAAGAGCTGCGCCAGAAGGAAAAACTCTCAATTTACCGGTCAAATATACGCTTCACAGCATAATACTGTCATCTGTTTAGCGGCATTACACTGTTATTTTAGTGTATCTACTGTAATATCCATTAACAGTTAATTACAGTAAAATAATTGTAAGCACTATAGACTGAGCTTTACAGTATAATGCCACTAGAAGTTAATGAGTTGAACTTTTAATTTTTCAAAATCAAAATCCCTGCAATCTGCTGGCATAAAAATGACTGGAGAAATGGCCTTGCAAGATTATGTTTTTATTAACCAATTATTTTAAAGTGCATCAAATACATTCAAAGTACATTTAGTGCATTCTTCTTATTTTCAGTAAAGCATTTTAACATTTATAACATGTCCACTTAATTTCTAACTGGAGACAAAACACTGAACACGAGTCCAGTGTTTAGTTGTCGGCTACATAAAGCCCCACTCAAAGTCTGTGAGATGTTTTATAAGGGTGGCTACGTGAGGATTTACAGTTGCTGCCTTTTTCTGGACCAGCTTCCTGGTCTTCTTGGACACCACCTTTCCCTGGCTAGCCTTTGTTCCCCTCTCAGGGTTAACGCCAATGAATCGCCTAAAAAAGAGAGAAAGCATATTAGATATTCTGTTGTGATTGAAGATTACTTGCAGTCGATACAGAACCCCCCTCACATTGTTATTTAGGAATATGCACTGCACAAATATTAATATCAATTTTAGGATATATGTGAGCCTATACCATAACCACAGCTGTAGATGAGTGAATGCTCTAAAACCCATTAAGACAAATTCAGAGAGGAAGACAATGCTAAAGCCTCCCCAATCCCTCTCTCTATTTATGTTTTCTCTCCATCTACGGGACCGTGTATTTACGCTGATGTTTCCTGCTTTCACCCATTTAACATATCGTTACCTGCTCATTACCTATCTTCTCTGCATCCTGGGGTCACACTGGTGCTTCTTGCCTTTACCCATTCAACATATCTTTACCTGCACATTACCTACCTTCTCTGCATAGTGTGGTCATGCTGGTGCTTTCTACCTTTACCCAATCAACATATCTTTACCTGCACATTACCTACCTTCTCTGTATCCTGGAGTCAAGCTGGTGTTTCCTGCCTTTACTCATTCAACATATCTTTACCTGCACATTACCTACCTTCTCTGTATCCTGGCGTCTAGCTGGTGTTTCCTGCCTTCACCCATTCAACATATCTTTACCTGCACATTACCTACCTTCCCTGCATCCTTGGGTCACACTGGTGCTTCTTTCTTTCACCATACAACATATCTTCACCTGCACATACCTACCTTGTCTGCATGGCCTCGACCACACCTGCGCTTCCTTCTTTCACCCATTCAACATACCTTCACCCGCACATTACCTACCTTCCCTGCATGGTGGGGTCACACTGGTGCTTCCTGCCTTTACCCATTCAACATATCTTCACCCGCACATTACCTACTTGCTCTGCATTCTCGGGTCAAGCTGGTGCTTCCTGCCATCATCCAGTCAACATATCTTTACCTGCAAATTACCTACTTTTTCTGCATCCTGGGGTCAAACAGGTGCTTCCTTCTTTGACCCAGTCAACATATCTTTACCTGCACATTACCTACCTTCTCTGTATCCTAGAGTCAAACTGGTGCTTCGGTCCCTAATAAGAAGGTACACAAAGGAACAGAAGAGTCATTGATTTAAGGCACACAATTGGGGAAATGACAAGTCAAATTCCTGAACATAGGTGAGAAATATAAAATAAAATATCCTAACAGTATTTTAACAGTATCAAGAGGATTTACCTTTGAACAAATTCCAATGTCCGAGGACCTTCCTCTTGGTATTCCAAGTTGAACACATAGTAGGTGGCAAGAAGGGCAGCAAGCCCTGAGATTAAGCTAGGTTGGACGCCTTTGCAGATGACATCACCTTCCATGCTGATCATCCAACGTTTTATTGTGACTTTGTCACCAGCAACTGGTACAGTCAAGAAATGCAGTTTATGTTCCTAAACAGTATCCAATATGGGTAGCATTTTAAAAGTATTTGGAATGGCCACCTCACTCGCTCTCTCTTTACTCTGTTTACATCTAGTCTCCTAAGGCAGTGGTTCTCAAATGGGGGTACGCGTACTCCTGGGGGTACTTGAAGGTATGCCAAGGGGTACGTGAGATTTTTTTTAAATATTCTAAAAATAGCAACAATTCAAAAATCCTTTATAAATATATTTATTGAATAATACTTCGACAAAATATGAATGTAAGTTCATAAACTGAACAACTAATCAAGTAGGCTATTCCATTCATTACCATAAAGCCAGAGTTTCCCCCATGCCATGATGGTTTGACTCTACCTGGCGGTGCCACACGGCACCAACTGTCAATCAACTATCCATGTAGAAAACAATGGAGGCTTGGTTAAAGCGTAGTGGACATGTTCCATAAATATTGATGTTAAAGATTTCTTTTTTTGTGAAGAAATGTTGAGAATGAAGTTCATGAATCCAGATGGATCTCTATTGCAATCCCCAAAGAGGGCACTTTAATTTGATTACTTCTATGTGTAAAAATCTTTATTCATATTTGAATCACTTGTTTATTTTTCAACAAGTTTTTAGTTATTTTTATATCTTTTTTTCCAAATAGTTCAAGAAAGACCACAACAAATGAGCAATATTTTGCACTGTTACACAATTTAATAAATCAGAAACTGATGACATAGTGCTGTATTTTACTTCTTTATCTCTTTTTTTCAACCAAAAATGCTTTGCTCTGATTAGGGGGTACTTGAATTTAAAAAATGTTCACAGGGGTACATCACTGAAAAAAGGTTGAGAACCACTGTCCTAAGGCAGTGGTTCTCAACCTTTTTTCAGTGCTGTGAACATTTTTTTAATGCAAGTAGACCTCCATGTCTTCATAACAGGAATATCGTGAATTCTCAAGTTGCATATCACAATAGTCATCATCAGTGTTAATAACACAAGAGCTGCTTGGATTTGCTGTTGAGCAAGTCAAACTTCGTTCAGTGTAGCCGTAGTGCTTCCTTGACACGTGCGATGTGAAAGTAGACTTAACTGTAAATCTTTTTTCACATTGACTGAAGGGGCACGTAACTGTCCTACCTTTGGTAATATGACTTTTCAAATGCAGGAGAAGGGCCCGTATATCATCGCACTTCGCGCTACATGAGACAATATTACAAGGTAAACCTTCTGCGCTATACATATCAGTCCTACTCTTGCCATATTTATGACGACGGCTGTGAGTTTTGAAGGCTGAGAAGTTGGAAAAAACTCTTGTGCATTTAGGGAAAGCACACTTAAACGATGCATTAGGCATACAACTATGACTTCGCATGTGTCTAACATACGCAAATACATTGCTGCAAGTCGTAGCACATATGTTGCAAGTTATCATCTTTTATGATGACTATGACAAAAAAGAAGAAAACTTAGCTAGCTAGCATGCGGCGGTACATGCGCGTGGTCAACGATAGTGTCTGTAATGCTGACATTTCGGACTTTATAAATATATATATAAAGTAATTCAAACAGAAAATGACACATCAAGGTACAAGTGACTCTTACCTTGTTATCAAAAACACACGATGCAGTAGGATGGATTTAGCAGGGTCGGCCAGGTGAAATGAAGCTCGGTTGGACGAATTGTGGGCGGACCCAAGAAACAAGTCTGAAAAATACTGAATTACACTGTAGGTTTTACAGTAACTTACTGCTGGTCGATATTTTTTGAAAAATGCAACAAAATTTACAGTACTTAACTGCATTTAAGAAGAACATGATAGGTTGATTGGCAACACTAAATTGGCCCTAGTGTGTGAATGTGAGTGTGAATGTTGTCTGTCTATCTGTGTTGGCCCTGCGATGAGGTGGCGACTTGTCCAGGGTGTACCCCGCCTTCCGCCCGATTGTAGCTGAGATAGGCTCCAGCGCCCCCCGCGACCCCGAAGGGAATAAGCGGTAGAAAATGGATGGATGGATGGAGTATATAACTGTAATTTTATTTTTTATTTTTACAGTAATTTTTTACAGTGAAGGTCATGGGTGTCAAACTCTGGCCCGTGGGCCAAATTTGGCCCAACGTGTAATTTGACTTGGCCCTTGAGGCAATATCAAATTAACACTAAAGCTGGACCAGCGATTATACATTGCGGCAGTGCCGCAGTAATACCGCATTCACCGCTACTTCTAATACTTGCCAAGACAAAAGTGACTCCAGCACTCCTCCCGAATTTTTTTTTTTTTTTTTCAGCTACTCAAACGAGTGCCGGCCCAGTTTCATGTCAGTGCAGCTTCTGCACCCACACACAATTGAATGCAACGCATACTTCATCAACAGCGATACAGGTTACACTGACGGTAGCCAAATAAAAAACTTTAACACTTTTAGAAATATACGCCACACTGTGAATCCACACCAAACAAGAATGACAAACACATTTCGGGAGAACATCCGCACCGTAACACAACATAAACACAACACAACAAATACCCAGAACCCTTTGTAGCACTAAATCTTCCGGGACGCTACAAGGTGTGTGTGTGTGTGTGGGGGGGGGGAGGTTTGGTGGTAGCGGGGGTGTATTTTGTAGCGTCCCGAAAGAGTTAGTGCTGCAAAAGATTCTGGGTATTTGTTCTTTTGTGTTTATGTTGTGTTACGGTGCGGATGTTCTCCCGAAAAGTGTTTTTTATTTTTGTTTGGTGTGGGTTCACAGTGTGGCATATATTTGTAACAGTGTTTAAGTTTTTTATACTGGCACCCTCAGTGTAACCTGTATCGCTGTTGATGAAGTATGCGTTGCATTCATTTGTGTATGCGTGCTGAAGCTGCACATATCTTGTGACTGGGTCTGAATGATGTTAGAATTGGGTGTACGAGATATGACTGTTGAACACCTTGTTCGATAATGAAAGTTGCCTCAGCTCAAAGCCTGAGCCCCGACATTAAAGAACTAGCATCTAAAAAAAGATGCCAGGTATCTGGCTTGGGCACATCAAATTAGATCAGTGTGTTGCAAACTGAGCAGTTTAAAGTCCTGAATGGTTGTTTTATTCATTGTTATTTTATTTTCAAATTTATTAGCCTGTGGAAAAAGTTAATGTTGATATTTACCTCAGAAGGCTGCAAATAGAAAAGAGGCATTCAATTTTTATTTAAATTGTATTTGATATGCAATTGATATTTTTTAATGATTATTATTATTATTTGAAACTCCATTTTGCATGTCACTATAAAGTTATATAAGCCTTGCTTGTTCAATATTCAACGCAAAACTTGTTTGGGTCCCTATTAAAAGGTTAATTTGTTCAACCTTGGCCCGCGGCTTTGTTCAGTTTTAAACTTTGGCCCACTCTGTATTTGAGTTTGACACCCCTGGTGAAGGTGAAGCTCTGTCACCCTGGAGGCCACGGGGAAGACCCAGGACACATTGGGAACACTATGTCTCCCGGCTGGCCTGGGAACGCCTCAGGATCCCCTGAGAAAAGGTCCTAGGTGAGGGATCAGACAAAGAGCAGCTCAAAGACCTTTATGAAAAGTACAAATCGAGGACCTAGATTTTTTCTCGCCCAGGCGCATGTCATCGTGGCTCCCCTGTGGAGCCAGGCGCAGAGGTGGGGCACGATGGCGAGCGACTGGTGGCCGGGCCTGTCTCCATGGGGCCCTGCCGGGCTCAGCTCGAAGAGGCAACGTGGGTCAACCCTCCAATGGGCTCACCACTCATGGGCCCATTGAGGTCATAGAGGTCAGATGCAGTGTGAACTGGGCGGCAGCCGAAGGCAGGGCACTTGGCGGTCCGATTATCGGCTACATAAGCTCGCTCTTGGGACGTGGTACGTCACCTCGCTGGGAGGGAAAGAGCCTGAGCTGGTGCGCGAGGTGAAGAAGTTCCGGCTAGATATAGTTGGACTCACTTTGACGCACAGCAAGGGCTCTGGAACCTGTTCTCTCAAGAGGGGCTGGACTCTCTTCCACTCTGGCGTTGCAAGCAATGAGAGGCTGGGGTGGCAATTGTTGTTGCTCAAAGCCTGCACGTTGGACTTTAACCCAGTAGACGAGATGGTAGCTTCCCTCCGCCTTCGGGTTGGATGACGGGTCCTCACTGTTGTTTGTCTTTACGCACCAAACAGCAGCTCAGAGTACCCACTCTTTTTGGATTCCCTTGAGGGAGTACTGGAGAGTGCTCCCTCGGGTGATTCCCTTGTTCTGTTGGGGGACTTCAATGCTCATGTTGGCAAGGACAGTGAAACCTGGAGAGTCGTGATTGGGAAAAATGGCCACCCGGATCTGAACCCAAGTGGTGCTTTGTTATTGGACTTTTGTGCTCGTCACGGATTGTCCATAACAAACACAATGTTCAAACATAAGGAAGAACTTTGAACATGTCACGAGGGAGGTGCTGGACATTGAGTCTGAGTGGACCATGTTCCGTGCCTCTCTTGTCGAGTCTGCTGATTGGAGCTGTGGCCGCAAGGTGTTTGGTGCCTGTCGTGGCGGTAATCATAGAATTCGCTGGTGGCCACCAGCAGTGAGGGATGCCGTCAAGCTGAAGAAAGAGCCTATCGGGTCCTTTTGGCTCATGGGACTCCAGAGGCAGCGGGCATACCGACAGGCCAAGCAGTGCCTGGGGAATCTGTGGTGGACTCTCCTATTTCTGGGGCTTAGGTTGCCTAGGTAGTTAAAAAGCTCCTCTGTGGCAAGGCCCCGGTGGTGGATGAGTTCCTTAAGGCTCTGGATACTGTGGGGCTGTCTTGGTTGACAAGACTCTGCAACATCGCGTGAACATTGGGGGCGGTACCTCTGGATTGGCAGACCGGGGTGGTGGTTCCTTTCTTTAAGAAGGGGAACCGGAGGGTGTGTTCCAACTATCGTGAAACACACTCCTCAGCCTTCCCGGTAAGGTCTATTCATGTGTACTGGAGAGGAGGAAACTCGGATCCAGGACGAACAGTGTGGTTTTCGTCCTGGTCGTGGAACGGTAGACCAGGTCTATACTCTCGGCAGGGTCCTTGAGTGTGAAGCGACTGGGATGAGAATCAGCACCTCCAAGTCCAAGTCCATGGTTCTCGCGCAGGAAAGGGTCCAGTGCCATCTCCAGGTTGGGGAGGAGATCTTGCCCCAAGTGGAGGAGTTCAAGTACCTAGGAGTCTTGTTCACGAGTGAGGATAGAGTGGATCGAGAGATCCACAGGCGAATTGGTGCGGTGTCTTCAGTATTGAGGACGCTATATCGATCCGTTGTGGTGAAGAAGGAGCTGAGCCAGAAGGAAAAGCTCTCAATTTACAGTCGATCTACGTTCCCAGCTTTGGGTTATGACCGAAAGGACAAGCGGCCGAAATGCGTTTCCTCTGCCGGGTGGTGGGTCTCTCCCTTAGAGACAGGGTGAGAAGCTCTGTCATCCGGGAGGTACTCAAAGTAGAGCTGCTGCTCCTCCACATTGAGAGGAGCCATGAGGTGGTTCGGGCATCTGCTCAGGATGCCACCCGAACGCCTCTAGGGAGGTGTGGCAGGAGGCCACGGGGAAGACCTAGGACACATTGGAAAGACTATGTCCCCGGCTGGCCTGGGAACGCCTCGGAATACCCCGAGAAGAGCTGGACGAAGTGGCTGGGGAGAGGGAAGTCTGGGATTTTCTGCTCAGGCTGCTGCCCCCGCAACCCGACCTCGGATAAGCGGAAGAAAATGGATGGATTTAGAATGACAGTTATACTGTCAGATTGAGTACAAAAACTAAATAAACCTTACACAATATAATGTTTCTAGTAAAACTCACAAAGATACATATCTCCAGGCATTATTAGCCATTTTGCATGTGTGATTTAGGAGTTATGTTTAAATAAATAACTGTCAGATTGAGTGTGACAGTAAACTGTGATAGTGAGTAAAACCCTTATTTTGTATTTGCAAACCTTACAAAAACCACTAAATCTAGTTAAACTCACACAGATACAACACTACAGGCATTTTTAGACATAATGCATGTTTGGTTTTAGAGTTATGTTTATATAACTTTCATATTTAGTATGACAGTTTTACTGTCATATTGAATAAAAAAAACAACTAACTTGTGTCTTTGCAAACCTTACAAAATACCATTTTTCTAGTAAAACTAACTAAGATACATGCTCCAGGCATTATTAGCCATTTTGCATGTGTTGTTTGAGTTATGTTTAAATAACTGTCCTATTGAGTGTGACAGTATACTGTCATAAAACCCAATTTTTGTATTTGCAACCCTGATTCTAGTAAAACTCACATATATACAATATTACAGGCAGTTTTGGACATAATGCATGTTTGGTTTTGGAGTTATGTTTATATAACTTTCATATATATAGTATGACAGCTAAACTGTTATATTGAGTAAAAAAACTAACTTGTGTTTGTCATAAAACCCAATTTTTGTATTAGCAAACCATACAACTGATTCAAATAAAACTCACATGGGTTCAATATTACAGGCATTTTCAGACATTTTGCATGTTTGGTTTAGGAATTATGTTGTAATACATTTGTATTGCTTTTTTCACATTATCTCAGGATTTTTAGAACATTACTGTCATGTTGAGTAAAAAAATAATTTTTGTGTTCGCAAGCCTTAAAAAAAGCATATGTTTCCTGTCAAACTCCCAAAGATGCATTATTTCAGGCATTATTAGCCATTTTTCAGGTGTGGTTTAGGAGTTATGTTTAAATAACTGTCATATTGAGTGTGGCGTTATACTGTCATATTGAGTTAAAAAAACTAACTTGTGTCTTTGCAAGCCTTACAAAAGAAAATGTTTCTAGCAACACTCACAAAGATAATTTTTTTCACGCTATTAGACATGTTTCATGTGTATTTAGGAGTTATAATTAAATAACTTTCATATTGAGTGTTAAAGTTATAATGTCATTATGTGTAAAACCTAATTTTTGTATTTGCAAACCTTACAAAAACAATTGATTCTAGTAAAACTTACATAGATTCAATATTACAGGCATTTTTAGACAATTTACATGTTTGGTTTAAAAGTTGTGTTTGAATACATTTGTATTGCTTTTTTCGCATTATCTCAGGATTCTAAGATCATTACTTTCATATTGAGTAAAACACTACTTTTTGTTTTTGCAAACCTTACAAACTCACATAAATTAATTATTACAGACATTTTTAGACATGACACATGTTTGGTTTTGGAGTTATGTTTATATAACTTTTATATTTAGTATGAATGTTATACTGTCATATTGAATAAAAAAAACTAGCTTGTGTCTTTGCAAACTTTACAAAAGATAATTTTTCTAGTAAAACTAACAAAGATACATGTCTCCAGGCATTATTTCCCATTTTGCATGGGTTGTTTAGGAATTATGTTTAAATACATTTTTATTGCTTTTTTCGCATTATCTCAGGATTCTTAGATCATTACTTTCATATTGAGTAAAAAACTACTTTTTGTTTTAGCAAACCTTACAAACTCACATAAATACATTATTACAGGCATTTTTAGACATGACACATGTTTGGTTTTGGAGTTATGTTTATATAACTTTTATATTCAGTATGACTGTTATACTGTCATATTGAATAAAAAAAAAACTAGCTTGTGTCTTTGCAAACTTTACAAAATATCATTTTTCTAGTAAAACTAACAAAGATACATGTCCCCAGGCATTATTAGCCATTTTGCATGGGTTGTTTAGGAATTATGTTTAAATACATTTTTATTGCTTTTTTCGCATTATCTCAGGATTCTAAAATCCTTACTTTCATATTGAGGAAAAAACTACTTTTTGTTTTTGCAAACCTTACAAACTCACATAAATACATTATTATAGGCAATTTTAGACATGACACACGTTTGGTTCTGGAGTTATGTTTATATAACTTTCATATTTAGTATGACTGTTATACTGTCTTATTGGAAAAAAACAACTAGCTTGTGTCTTTGCAAACTTTACAAAAGATACATTTTCTAGTAAAACTAACAAAAGATACATGTCTCCAAGCATTATTACCCATTTTGCCTGGGTTGTTTAGGAGTTATGTTTAAATACATTTTTGTTGCTTTTTTCGCATTATCTCAGGATTCTAAGATCATTACTTTCATATTGAGTAAAAAACTAGTTTTTGTTTTTGCAAACCTTACAAACTCACATTAATACATTATTACAGGCATTTTTAGACATGACACATGTTTGGTTTTGGAGTTATGTTTATATAACTTTCATATTTAGTATGACTGTTATACTGTCATATTGAATAAAAAAAAACTGGCTTGTGTCTTTGCAAACTTTACAAAATATCATTTTTCCAGTAAAACTAAAAAAGATACATGTTTCCAGGCATTATTAGCCATTTTGCATATGTTGTTTAGGAGTAATGTTTAAATACATTTTTATTGCTTTTTTCGCATTATCTCAGGATTTTAAGAACATTACAGTCATATTGAGTAAAAAAACTACTTTTTGTATTTGCAAGATTTAAAAAAGCATGTGTTTCGAGTAAAACGGCCAAGGATGCATTATTTCAGGCATTATAAGCCATTTTTCATGTGTGGTTTGAGTTATGGTTAAATAACTGTCATATACTGTCAGTTATGACATAGTAAGTAAAACCTAATTTATGTATTTGCAAACCTTACAAAATCATTTAAATCTAGTAAAACTCACATGGATTCAATATTACAGACATTTTTAGACATTTTGCATGTTTGGTTTAGGAATTATGTTGGAATCATTTTTATTAATTAGTTCGTATTTTCTCAGAATTTTAGAACATTACTGTCATATTGAGTAAAAAAATAATTTTTGTGTTTGCAAGCCTTAAAAAAGCATATGTTTCGAGTAAAACTTACAAGAATGCATTATTTCAGGCATTGTTAGTCATTTTTCATGTGTAGTTTAAGAGTTATGTTTAAATAACTGTCATATTGAGTGTGGCAGTTATACTGTCATATTGAGTAAAAAAAAACTAACCTGTCTTTGCAAACCTTACAAAAGAAAATGTTTCTAGTAACACTCACAAAGATAATTTTTTTCACGCATTATTAGACATGTTTCATGTGTGGTTAGGAGTTATAAATAAAAATTGTCATATTGAGTGTTACAGTTTTAATGTCATTATGTGTAAAACCTAATTTTTGTATTTGCAAACCTTACAAAAACAATTGATTCTAGTAAAACTTATATAGATTCAATATTACAGGCATTTTTAGACATTTTACATGTTTGGTTTAAAATTTGTGTTTCAATACATTTGTATTGCTTTTTTCGCATTATCTCAGGATTCTAAGAACATTACTTTCATATTGAGTAAAAAACTACTTTTTGTTTTTGCAAACCTTACAAACTCACATAAATACATTATTACAGGCATTTTTAGACATGACACATGTTTGGTTTTGGAGTTATGTTTATATAACTTTCATATTTAGTATGACTGTCATATTGAATAAAAAAAACTAGCTTGTGTCTTTGATATCTTTACAAAAGATCATTTTTTTAAACTAACAACGTTACATGTCTCCCTAGGCATTATTAGCCATTTTGCATGTGTTGTTTAGGAGTTAGGTTTAAATACATTTTTATTGCTTTTTTCCCATTATCTCAGGGTTCTAAGAACATTACAGTCAAGTAAAAAACTACTTTTTGTGTTTGCAAAATGTAAAACTCAGTAAAACTCCCAATGATTCATTATTTCAGGCATTATTAGCCATTTTTTTGTGTAGTTTATGAGTTATGTTTAAATAACTGTCATATTCAGTGTGATTTTGTCATTGTGAGTAAAACCTAATTTTTGTATTTGCAAACCTTACAAAAACAACCGATTCTAGGAAAACTCACATTGATACAATATTACAGGCATGTTTGGACATATTGCATGTTTGGTTTTGGAGTTATATTTATATAACCTGCTTTCTGAGCCGCCACCTTTGTGGTTTGCGTGTCCCACTGATCCAGGAACTATGTTGACCGGGGGCTTCTATGGTCTCCCAAGACAAACAGGTCCTAGGTGAGGGATCAGACAAAGAGCAGCTCAAAGACCTTTATTAAAAGTATAATTGAGGACCTAGATTTTTTCTCGCCCGGACGCAGGTCACCGTGGCTCCCCTGTGGAGCCAGGCCCAGAGGTGTGGCACGATGGCGATTGACGGGCCAGTCCCCATGGGGCCCAGCCGTGCTCAGCTCGAAGAGGCAACATGGATCCCCCCTCCAGGGCTCACCACTCATGGGCTGGGTCATAGAGGGTGCAGTGTGAGCTGGGCGGCAGCCGAAGGCAGGGCACTTGGTGGTCCGATTATCGGCTACATAAGCTCGCTCTTGGGACATGGAACGTCACCTCGCTGGGAGGGAAGGAGCCTGAGCTGGTGCATGAGGTGGAGACGTTCCCGGCTAGATATAGTTGGACTCACAGCAAGGGCTCTGGAACCTGTTCTCTCAGAGGGGCTGGACTGAGCTGAACTTTCATTACTTGCAACGCCAGAGTGGAAGAGATTCCACACTGGCGTTGCATCTAATGAGAGGCTGGGGTGGCAATTCTTGTTGCCCCCCGGCTCAAAGCCTGCACGTTGGACTTTAAACCCAATAGACGAGATGGTAGCTTCCTTCAGCCTTCGGGTTGGGTGACGGGTCCTGATTGTTGTTTGTGTTTACACACCAAACAGCAGCTCAGAGTACCAACTCTTTTTGGATTCCCTTGAGGGAGTACTGGAGAGTGCTCCCTCGGGTGATTCCCTTGTTCTGCTGGTGGACTTCAACGCTATGTTGGCAACGACAGTGAAACCTGGAGAGTCGTGATTGGGAAAAATGGCCACCCGGATCTGAACCCAAGTGGTGCTTTGTTATTGGACTTTTGTGCTTGTCACGGATTGTCCATAACAAACACAATGTTCAAACATAAGGGTGTCCATATGTGCACTTGGCACAAGGACACCCTCGGCCGCATGATTGACTTTGTAGTTGTGTCATGGGATTTGCGGCATCATGTTTTGGACACTCGGTGAAGAGAGGGGCAGAGCTTTCTACCAACCACCACCTGGTGGTGAGCTGGCTCCGATGGTAGGGGAGGATGCCGGTCAGACCTGGCAGGCCCAAACGCATTGTAAGGGTCTGCTGGGAACACCTAGGAGAGTCTCCTGAAGAACTTTGAACATGTCCGGAAGAACTTTGAACATGTCACGAGGGAGGTGCTGGACATTGAGTCTGAGTGGACCATGTTCCGTTCCTCTCTTGTTGAGCCAGCTGATTGAAGCTGTGGCCGCAAGGTGTTTGGTGCCTGTCGTGGCGGTAATCCACCAGCAGTGAGGGATGCTGTCAAGCTGAAGAAAGAGCCACCGGGTCCTTTTGGCTCATGGGACTCCAGAGGCAGTGGGCATACCGACAGGCCAAGCGAGACCTCCTCAGTCCCACCAACACGTCTTCCTATGAGGAAACAGTGCCTGGGAAGTCTGTGGTGGGCTCTCCTATTTCTGGGGCTGAGGTTGCCAAGGTAGTTAAAAAGCTCCTCGGTGGCAAGGCCCCGGGGATATGAGCTCCGTCCGGAGTTCCTTAAGGCTCTGGATGCTGTGGGGCAGTCTTGGTTGACAAGACTCTGCAACATTGCGTCTACATCGGGGGCGGTACCTCTGGATTGGCAGACCGGGGTGGTGGTTCCTCTCTTTAAGAAGGGGAACCTGAGGGTGTGTTCCAAATATCGTAGATCACACTCCTCAGCCTTCCCGGTAAGGTCTATTAATGTGTAATGGAGAGGAGGAACCTCGGATCCAGGACGAACAGTGTGGTTTTCGTCCTGGTCGTGGAACGGTAGACCAGCTCTATACTCTCGGCAGGGTCCTTGAGTGTGCATGGGAGTTTGCCCAACCAGTCTACATAAGTTTTGTGGACTTGGAGAAGACATTCGACCTTGGCCCCCGGTAAATCCTGTGGGGAGTGCTCAGAGAGTATGGAGTATTGGCATGTCTGATTGTGGCGGGTGTCTCCCTGTATGATCAGTGTCAGAGCTTGGTCCGCATTGCCGGCAGTATGTCGGACCCCTTTCCAGTGAGGGTTGGACTCCGCCAAGGCTGCCCTTTGTCACCGATTCTGTTCATAACTTTAATGGACAGAATATCTAGGCGCAGTCATGGCTTTGAGGATCCCCTCAACGCCATGACTGCGCCTGGTTTGGTGGCTGCAGGATTAGGTCTCTGCTTTTTGCAGATGATGTGGTCCTGATGGCTTCAACTGGCCAAGATCTTCAGCTTTCATTGGATCGGTTCGCAGTGAAGCGACTGGGATGAGAATAAGCACCTCCAAGTCCGAGTCCATGGTTCTCGCCCGGGAAAGGGTGGAGTGCCATCTCGAGGTTGGGAAAGAGATCTTGCCCCAAGTGAAGGAGTTCAAGTACCTAGGAGTCTTGTTCACGAGTGAGGATAGAGTGGATTGTGAGATCTACAGGCGGATCGGTGCGGCGTCTTCAGTAATGAGGACGCTATATCGATCCGTTGTGGTGAAGAAAGAGCTGAGCCAGAAGGAAAAGCTTTCAATTTACCGGTCGATCAACGTTCCCATCCTCACCTATGGTCATGAGCTTTGGGTTATGACCGAAAGGACAAGGTCACGGGTACAAGCGGCCGAAATGAGTTTCCTCCGCCGGGTGGTGGGTCTCTCCCTTAGAGATAGGGTGAGAAGCTCTGTCATCTGGGAGGAACTCAGTGTAAAGCCGCTGCTCCTCCACATTGAGAGGAGCCAGATGAGGTGGTTCGGGCATCTGCTCAGGATGCCACCCGAACGCCTCCCTAGGTCCGAACGGCAGGAGGCCATGGGGAAGACCTAGGATACATTGGAAAGACTATGGCCTGGGAACGCCTCGGGATCCCCCGAGAAGAGCTGGACAAAGTGGCTGGGGAGAGGGAAGTCTGGGCTCTCTGCTTAGGCTGCTGCCCCCGCAACCCGACCTCGGATAAGCGGAAGAAAATGGATGGATTTAGTATGACAGTTATACTGTCATATTGAGTGTGACAGTATACTGTCATAAAACCCAATTTTTGTATTTGCAAACCTGATTCTAGTAAAACTCACATCTATACAATATTACAGGCAATTTTGGACATAATGCACGTTTGGTTTTGGAGTTATTTTCATATAACTTTAATATATAGTATGACATCTATACTGTTATATTGAGTAAAAAAACTAACTTGTGTCTGTCATAAAACTCAAGTTTTGTATTTGCAAACCTTACAAAAACAAATGATTCTAGTAAAACTCACATGGATTCAATATTACAGGCATTTTTAGACATTTTGCATGTTTGGTTTAGGAATCATGTTGGAATACATTTGTATTGTTTTTTTCACATTATCTCAGCATTTTAAGAACTTACTGTCATATTGAGTAAAAACAACTTTTTGTGTTTGCAAGCCTTAAAAAAACAACCGATTCTAGTAAAACTCACATTGATACAATATTACAGGCATGTTTAGACATCTTGCATGTTTGGTTTTGGAGTTATGTTTATATAACCTGCTTTCTGAGCCGCCACCTTTGTGGTTTGCGTGTCCCACTGATCCTAGGAGCTATGTTGTCCGGGGGCTTCTATGCCCCCTGCTAGGGTCCCCCAAGACAAACAGGTCCTAGGTGAGGAATCAGACAAAGAGCAGCTCAAAGACCTTTATGAAAAGTACAAATCGAGGACCTAGATATTTTCTCGCCCGGACGCGGGTCACCGTGACTCCCCTGTGGAGCCAGGCCCAGAGGTGGGGCACGATGGCGAGCGACTGGTGCCCATGGGGCCCAGCTCGAAGAGGCAACGTGGGTCCCCCCTGCAATAGGCTCACCACTCATGGGCTGGGTCATAGAGGTCGGGTGCAGTGTTAGCTGGGCGGAAGCCGAAGGCAGGGCACTTGGCGGTCCGATTATCGGCTACATAAGCTCGCTCTTGGGACCGGGAACGTCACCTCGCGAGGTGGAGAAGTTCCCGGCTAGATAAAGCTGGACTCACTTCGACGCACAGCAAGGGCTCTGGAACCTGTTCTCTCAAGAGGGGTTGGACTCTCTTCCACTCTGGCGTTGCAAGTAATGAGAGGCTGGGTTGGCAATTCTTGTTGCCCCCCCGGCTCAAAGCCTGCACGTTGGACTTAACCCAGAAGACGAGATGGTAGCTTCCCTCCGCTTTCGGGTTGGGTGACGGGTCCTGACTGTTGTTGGTGTTTACGCACCAAACAGCAGCTCAGAGTACCCACTCTTTTTGGATTCCCTTGAGAGAGCTCCCTCGGGTGATTCCCTTGTTCTGCTGGAGGTCTTCAACGCTCATGTTGGCAACGACTTTGAAACCTGGAGAGTCGTGATTGGTAAAAATGGCCACCCGGATCTGAACCCAAGTGGTGCTTTGTTATTGGACTTTTGTGCTCGTCACGGATTGTCCATAACAAACACAATGTTCAAACATAAGGGTGTCCATATGTGCACTTGGCACCAGGACACCCTCGGCCGCAGTTCCATTATTGACTTTGTAGTTGTGTCATGGGATTTGCGGCCTCATGTTTTGGACACTCGGGTGAAGAGAGGGGCGAGCTTTCTACCGATCACCACCTGGTGAGCTGGCTCCGATGGTGGGGTAGGATCCCGGACAGACCTGGCAGGCCCAAACGCATTGTGAGAGTCTTTTGGGAATGCCTAGCAGAGTCTCCTGTCAGAGAGAGTTTCTTTTTCCACCTCCGGAGGAACTTTGAACATGTCACAAAGGAGGTGCTGGACATTGAGTCTGAATGGATCATGTTCCGTGCCTCTCTTGTCAAGCCAGCTGATTGGAGCTGTGGCTGCAAGGTGTTTGGTGCCTGTCGTGGCGGTAATCCTAGAACCCGCTGGTGGCCACCAGCAGTGCGGGATGCCGTCAAGCTGAAGAAAGAGCTTATCTGGTCCTTTTGGCTCATGGGACTCCAGAGGCAGCGGGCATACCGACAGGCCAAGCAGTGCCTGGGGTATCTGTGGTGGGCTCTCCTATTTCTGGGGCTGAGGTTGCCAAGGTAGTTTTAAAAGCTCCTCGGTGGCAAGGCCCCGGGGGTGGATGAGCTCCATCCGGAGTTCCTTAAGGCTCTGGATGCTGTGGGGCTGTTTTAGTTGACAAGACTCTGCAACATCGCGTGGACATCAGGGGCGGTACCTCTGGATTGGCAGACCGGGGTGGTGGTTCCTCTCTTTAAGAAGGGGAACCGGAGGGTGTGTTCCAACTATCGTAGATCACACTCCTCAGCCTTCCCGGTAAGGTCTATACATGTGTACTGGAGAGGAGGAACCTCGGATCCAGGACGAACAGTGTGGTTTTCGTCCTGGTCGTGGAACGGTAAACCAGCTCTATACTCTCGGCAGGGACCTTGAGTGTGCATGGGAGTTTGTCCAACCAGTCTACATGTGCTTTGTGGACTTGGAGAAGACATTCGACCGTGGCCACCCCGGGAAGTCCTGTGGGGAGTGCTCAGAGAGTATGGGGTATCGGCATGTCTGATTGTGGCGGGTCGCTCCCTGTATGATCAGTGTCAGAGCTTGGTCCGCATTGCCAGCAGTAAGTTGGCTGCCCTTTGTCACCAAATGTGTTCATAAATTTTATGGACAGAATTTC
Source organism: Entelurus aequoreus (assembly GCF_033978785.1). NCBI lineage: Eukaryota > Metazoa > Chordata > Actinopteri > Syngnathiformes > Syngnathidae > Entelurus > Entelurus aequoreus. Next base: position 31,936,698 of record NC_084754.1, on the reverse strand, counting down.
TAGGCGCAGTCATGGCGTTGAGGGGATCCGGTTTGGTGGCTGCAGGATTAGGTCTCTCCTTTTTGCAGATGATGTGGTCCTTATGGCTTTAACTGGCCAGGATCTTCAGCTCTCATTGGATTGGTTCGCAGCCGAGTGTGAAGCGACTGGGATGAGAATCAGCACCTCCAAGTCCGAGGTTCTCGCCCGGGAAAGGGTGGAGTGCCATCTCGAGGTTGGGCAGGAGATCTTGCCCCAAGTGGATGAGTTCAAGTACCTGGAGTCTTGTTCATGAGTGAGGGAAGAGTGGATCGTGAGATGCACAGGCTGGTCGGTGCGGCGTCTTCAGTAATGAGGAAGCTATATCGATTCGTTGTGGTAAGAAGGAGCTGCGCCAGAAGGAAAAGCTCTCAATTTACCGGTCAATCTACGTTCCCATCCTCACCTATGGTCATGAGCTTTGGGTTATGACCGAAAGGACAACATCACAGGTACAAGCGGCCGAAATGAGTTTTCTCCGCTGGGTGGCGGGTCTTTCCCTTACTGTAAGAATTTTCACCGTTTAATTACAGTAACCTACTGGCAGCTAATGGTTCCAGTATAAAACTGTTTTTCTACAGCACACATACTGTGATTTATCACTACAGTTTATTACTGTAAAAAGTATCACAGTACTGTGCTGTATCAAATATACGCTTCACAGCATAATACTGTCATCTGTTTAGCGGCATTACACTGTTATTTTAGTGTATCTACTGTAATATCCATTAACAGTTAATTACAGTAAAATAATTGTAAGCACTATAGACTGAGCTTTACAGTATAATGCCACTAGAAGTTAATGAGTTGAACTTTTAATTTTTCAAAATCAAAATCCCTGCAATCTGCTGGCATAAAAATGACTGGAGAAATGGCCTTGCAAGATTATGTTTTTATTAACCAATTATTTTAAAGTGCATCAAATACATTCAAAGTACATTTAGTGCATTCTTCTTATTTTCAGTAAAGCATTTTAACATTTATAACATGTCCACTTAATTTCTAACTGGAGACAAAACACTGAACACGAGTCCAGTGTTTAGTTGTCGGCTACATAAAGCCCCACTCAAAGTCTGTGAGATGTTTTATAAGGGTGGCTACGTGAGGATTTACAGTTGCTGCCTTTTTCTGGACCAGCTTCCTGGTCTTCTTGGACACCACCTTTCCCTGGCTAGCCTTTGTTCCCCTCTCAGGGTTAACGCCAATGAATCGCCTAAAAAAGAGAGAAAGCATATTAGATATTCTGTTGTGATTGAAGATTACTTGCAGTCGATACAGAACCCCCCTCACATTGTTATTTAGGAATATGCACTGCACAAATATTAATATCAATTTTAGGATATATGTGAGCCTATACCATAACCACAGCTGTAGATGAGTGAATGCTCTAAAACCCATTAAGACAAATTCAGAGAGGAAGACAATGCTAAAGCCTCCCCAATCCCTCTCTCTATTTATGTTTTCTCTCCATCTACGGGACCGTGTATTTACGCTGATGTTTCCTGCTTTCACCCATTTAACATATCGTTACCTGCTCATTACCTATCTTCTCTGCATCCTGGGGTCACACTGGTGCTTCTTGCCTTTACCCATTCAACATATCTTTACCTGCACATTACCTACCTTCTCTGCATAGTGTGGTCATGCTGGTGCTTTCTACCTTTACCCAATCAACATATCTTTACCTGCACATTACCTACCTTCTCTGTATCCTGGAGTCAAGCTGGTGTTTCCTGCCTTTACTCATTCAACATATCTTTACCTGCACATTACCTACCTTCTCTGTATCCTGGCGTCTAGCTGGTGTTTCCTGCCTTCACCCATTCAACATATCTTTACCTGCACATTACCTACCTTCCCTGCATCCTTGGGTCACACTGGTGCTTCTTTCTTTCACCATACAACATATCTTCACCTGCACATACCTACCTTGTCTGCATGGCCTCGACCACACCTGCGCTTCCTTCTTTCACCCATTCAACATACCTTCACCTGCACATTACCTACCTTCCCTGCATGGTGGGGTCACACTGGTGCTTCCTGCCTTTACCCATTCAACATATCTTCACCCGCACATTACCTACTTGCTCTGCATTCTCGGGTCAAGCTGGTGCTTCCTGCCATCATCCAGTCAACATATCTTTACTTGCAAATTACCTACTTTTTCTGCATCCTGGGGTCAAACAGGTGCTTCCTTCTTTGACCCAGTCAACATATCTTTACCTGCACATTACCTACCTTCTCTGTATCCCAGAGTCAAACTGGTGCTTCGGTCCCTAATAAGAAGGTACACAAAGGAACAGAAGAGTCATTGATTTAAGGCACACAATTGGGGAAATGACAAGTCAAATTCCTGAACAGAGGTGAGAAATATAAAATAAAATATCCTAACAGTATTTTAACAGTATCAAGAGGATTTACCTTTGAACAAATTCCAATGTCCGAGGACCTTCCTCTTGGTATTCCAAGTTGAACACATAGTAGGTGGCAAGAAGGGCAGCAAGCCCTGAGATTAAGCTAGGTTGGACGCCTTTGCAGATGACATCACCTTCCATGCTGATCATCCAACGTTTTATTGTGACTATGTCACCAGCAACTGGTACCGTCAAGAAATGCAGTTTATGTTCCTAAACAGTATCCAATATGGGTAGCATTTTAAAAGTATTTGGAATGGCCACCTCACTCGCTCTCTCTTTCCTCTGTTTACATCTAGTCTCCTAAGGCAGTGGTTCTCAAATGGGGGTACGCATACTCCTGGGGGTACTTGAAGGTATGCCAAGGGGTACGTGAGATTTTTTTTAAATATTCTAAAAATAGCAACAATTCAAAAATCCTTTATAAATATATTTATTGAATAATACTTCGACACAATATGAATGTAAGTTCATAAACTGAACAACTAATCAAGTAGGCTATTCCATTCATTACCATAAAGCCAGAGTTTCCCCCATGCCATGATGGTTTGACTCTACCTGGCGGTGCCACACGGCACCAACTGTCAATCAACTATCCATGTAGAAAACAATGGAGGCTTGGTTAAAGCGTAGTGGACATGTTCCATAAATATTGATGTTAAAGATTTCTTTTTTTGTGAAGAAATGTTGAGAATGAAGTTCATGAATCCAGATGGATCTCTATTGCAATCCCCAAAGAGGGCACTTTAAGTTGATTACTTCTATGTGTAAAAATCTTTATTTATAATTGAATCACTTGTTTATTTTTCAACAAGTTTTTAGTTATTTTTTATATCTTTTTTTCCAAATAGTTCAAGAAAGACCACAACAAATGAGCAATATTTTGCACCGTTATACAATTTAATGAATCAGAAACTGATGACATAGTGTTGTATTTTACTTCTTTATCTCTTTTTTTCAACCAAAAATGCTTTGCTCTGATTAGGGGGTACTTGAATTTAAAAAATGTTCACAGGGGTACATCACTGAAAAAAGGTTGAGAACCACTGTCCTAAGGCAGTGGTTCTCAACCTTTTTTTAGTGCTGTGAACATTTTTTTAATGCAAGTAGACCTCCATGTCTTCATAACAGGAATATCCTGAATTCTCAAGTTGCATATCACAATAGTCATCATCAGTGTTAATAACACAAGAGCTGCTTGGATTTGCTGTTGAGCAAGTCAAACTTCGTTCAGTGTAGCCGTAGTGCTTCCTTGACACGTGCGATGTGAAAGTAGACTTAACTGTGAATCTTTTTTCACATTGACTGAAGGGGCACGTAACTGTCCTACCTTCGGTAATATGACTTTTCAAATGCAGGAGAAGGGCCCGTATATCATCGCACTTCGCGCTACATGAGACAATATTACAAGGTAAACCTTCTGCGCTATACATATCAGTCCTACTCTTGCCATATTTATGACGACGGCTGTGAGTTTTGAAGGCTGAGAAGTTGGAAAAAACTCTTGTGCATTTAGGGAAAGCACACTTAAACGATGCATTAGGCATACAACTATGACTTCGCATGTGTCTAACATACGCAAATACATTGCTGCAAGTCGTAGCACATATGTTGCAAGTTATCATCTTTTATGATGACTATGACAAAAAAGAAGAAAACTTAGCTAGCTAGCATGCGGCGGTACATGCGCGTGGTCAACGATAGTGTCTGTGATGCTGACATTTCGGACTTTATAAATATATATATAAAGTAATTCAAACAGAAAATGACACATCAAGGTACAAGTGACTCTTACCTTGTTATCAAAAACACACGATGCAGTAGGATGGATTTAGCCAGGTGAAATGAAGCTCGGTTGGACGAATTGTGGGCGGACCCAAGAAACAAGTCTGAAAAATACTGAATTACACTGTAGGTTTTACAGTAACTTACTGCTGGTCGATATTTTTTGAAAAATGCAACAAAATTTACAGTACTTAACTGCATTTAAGAAGAACATGATAGGTTGATTGGCAACACTAAATTGGCCCTAGTGTGTGAATGTGAGTGTGAATGTTGTCTGTCTATCTGTGTTGGCCCTGCGATGAGGTGGCGACTTGTCCAGGGTGTACCCCGCCTTCCGCCTGATTGTAGCTGAGATAGGCTCCAGCGCCCCCCGCGACCCCGAAGGGAATAAGCGGTAGAACATGGATGGATGGATGGAGTATATAACTGTAATTTTATTTTTTATTTTTACAGTAATTTTTTACAGTGAAGGTCATGGGTGTCAAACTCTGGCCCGTGGGCCAAATTTGGCCCAACGTGTAATTTGACTTGGCCCTTGAGGCAATATCAAATTAACACTAAAGCTGGACCGGCGATTATACATTGCGGCAGTGCCGCGGTAACACCGCATTCACCGCTACTTCTAATACTTGCCAACCCTCCCGGGAGTGACTCCAGCACTCCTCCCGAATTTTTTTTTTTTTTTTTTTTCAGCTAGTCAAACGAGTGCCGGCCCAGTTTCATGTCAGTGCAGCTTCTGCCAAGTGCCCCTGGCTGCAGCCCGCAGATCGAGGAGGGGCTTATTTTCCCTCAATGTGGGCGGGTCTCAACGTTGAGCCCGCGGGCTCCATCTGGTGGCGGAGATCCGGCAGCACACATTCTCAAACGTCAATAAAGCTACTTTTAACTTGTCAAATGTATTTTTTTTACCATGAAAAAACAATAAAAAATACATATATATATAAACCATAGTATGAAAAAAGGTTCATGTATTTGATAGACTTCGACATTCCTACTTTTAACTTGTCAAATGTATCTGCCATCTTTTTTGTAGTTTTATTCCTTTTTTATTATCTTCATTATTTTCTGTATCGATCCTACACTATTATTGTGTTTTTTTGTTACTTCTGATATGGCCTTGCCACGGTTTATTTGCTTATTTATTTATTTATTTTTTGTGTCTTTTTATTTTGTATTGTTTTACATCTGATCAACTTCTGTGACTTTCCTTTTCTTTTTTAAGTGTGAACGGTGGAGAGGTCCTCGAGAGGTGATCTTAGGATCACTTCCTGAGGATCCTTGATGCCGAGGAATGTTCATCCACTATGGTCTGGATAGCCTGTAGCTGATCCTGAGCCAGAGCGGGATGGATGGATATATATATATATATATACAATATCTGGGTATCTTTTCTAATACTGTTTATACTGTAAACCTTGAATTGTTAAAGTTTAAGTGCACCTCTCTCCTCAAGTGTGCATGTGAGTGGGTATGAGTGGATGTGCGATTGTATGAAGGTTTTGCGTGACCAAAGTATGACTGTTAAATGTCATTTTAACTGTAAATTTCAATACAAATATTTGCAAAAAAAAACACAAAAAAAACTTGTCAAATGTATTTTTTTTTACCATGAAAAAACAATTTAAAAAAAATATATATAAACCATAGTATGGAAAAAGGTTCATGTATTTGATAGACTTAGACACTCCTACTTTTAACTTGTCAAATGTATTTTTTTTTACCATGAAAAAACAATTTAAAAAAATATATATCTAAACCATAGCATTTCCATAAGAGTATAGACACATATTATTTTGCACACTCAATTATATTAGCAAAGTCAAATAAACCAAAGACAGAAGACTTTGCATCATTGATTTTATTTTTCACCCCAGGCTAAAAATGTTTGATCTGTAAAGAAAAAAAAATGTTGTAGCCTAGCCAAATACATTCCTTAAGCTCCCATAAATGTTTAACAATGGCAAGTATCAAGGTATTTTTCTGGCCCATAACAAGCAACCCTGTTCCCTGTTTCCAGTTCTGTTAATTTTCCACTGTCTAGAAAGGAAACAGATTGCGGTTCTTATAGGCACAATAACAATGCAAGATGTAAAACTAAGGTAATTGAAATAAGTGGGGGAATTACGCTTTAGTCTAGCAATAGTTGACTACAAGACTAATTAATCACATGACCTCTCACCTGTAGCCCTCCTTGCACTCGTCGCCGTTTTCTGTCCTGCAATCGGTCTTCTTCAGACCTTAGTGATTTAATGACAACATACATTCACTATGAAAACATTCATGTTGGTCTGTTGACCGTGAGTAAAACATTTTTTTTGTGATTTGTGATATTCAAAGCACTTACGGCATGGGGAAGTTCTGCAGGAGAGCGAGACACCACCATCTCCTAATTTGCAGCATGTTTTCCTTTGAAGAAGGAAATGCAGGAAGATGTTAATATCCATCCATCCATCCATTTTCTACCGCTTATTCCCTTCGGGGTCGCGAGGGGCGCTGGAGCCTATCTCAGCTACAATTGGGCGGAAGGTGGGGTACACCCTGGACAAGTCGCCACCTCATCGCAGAGATGTTAATATGTTGTAAAAAAAAATAACACCTTGTACACTAAGCATAATGTGTCACGATTTACACATACCTCTCTGAAATCACAATTGGCCCCCATTACAATGTACAGAGTGTACTGTAAGCCAAGAGGTACTGCTTAATATAATGTCAGGCGTATTCCCAAGGATACATTTTTTTCAATACAAATTAATGTGGTTCTAATGTAGCAAGCAAACATTTTGACAGACAACAGCAATGCTATAACATGCTGATTTGGTCTTACCATCAAAACAAACACGCCACAGTTGTTGGAGCACCCTTGCTTTGTTAGGCCCTGAGGTGTGAACAATGTATTTTAATAAAAGTATGGCAAGAAAATAGTAAAAAGTTAGCAAATGCTATTATGTAATGTCTCACCTGGACATCATTCACACCAAGCTCTCTCCAGGGGCCAGAAGAGAGGCTGTGAGCAACGTGTCTGTACAAATAATAAGCGAAATAAAAGTCACTCAACTTCAATCAACTTTTGATTGAAAAGCACGCATAAACGCTTGGAACAAAGCCTGAACTGAATAAGGAAAAGGTTGGAACTTCAAAAAGTAGTTTTTTACTCAATATGACAATAAGGTTCTTAAAATCCTGAGATAATGCAAAAAAAGGAATAAAAATGTATTACATCATAATTCCTAAACCGCACATGCAAAATGTGTAAAAATGCCTGTAATATTGAAACCTTGTGAGTTTTACTAGAATCAGTTGTTATTGTAAGGTTTGCAAATACAAAAATTTGGTTTTACTCACTATGACAGTCTCCACTCAATATGACAGTTATTTAAACATAACTCCTACACAAAAAATGGCTAATAATAACTGAAATAATGCATCCTTGGAAGTTTTACTCGAAAAATATGCTTTTTTAAGGCTTGCAAACACAAAAAGTAGTTTTTTTACTCAATATGACAATAATGTTCTTAAAATCCAGAGATAATGCAAAAAAAAGGAATAAAAATGTATTCCATCATAATTCCTAAACCAAACATGCAAAATGTGTAAAAATGCCTGTAATATTGAATCTATGTGAGTTTTATTAGAATCAGTTGTTTTTGTAAGGTTTTCAAATACAAAAATTGGGTTTGACTCACTAAGACAGTATACAGTCCCACTCAATATGACAGTTATTTAAACATAACTCCTAAGCCACTCATGCAAAATGGCTAATATTGCCTTAAGAAATGTATCTTTGTGAGTTTTACTAGAAAACAAATATTTTGTAAGGTTTGCAAATACAAAAAGTATTTTTTTATTCAATAAGACAGAAATGTTCTTAGAATCTTGAGATAATGCGAAAAAAGCAATAACAATTTATTCAAAAACAACTCCTAGACCAAACATGCAAAATGTCTAAAAATGCCTGTAATATTGAATCTATGTGAGTTTTACTAGAATCAGTTGTTTTTGTAAGGTTTTCAAATACAAAAATTAGGTTTTACACATATTGACAGTATAACTGCCACACTCAATATGACAGTTATTTAAACATAACTCCTAAACCACCCATGCAAAATGGCTAATAATGCGTGAAGCAATGTATCTTTGTGAGTTTTACTCGAAACATTTTATTTTGTAAGGTTTGCAAAGACACATATTAATTTTTTTTTACTCAATATGACAGTAAAATTTTAACACTCACTATGACAGTTATTTAAACATAACTCCTAAACTACACATGAAAATGGCTAATAATGCCTGAAATAATGCATTCTTGTGAGATTTACTCGAAACATATGCTTTTTTAAGGCATGCAAACACAAAAGTAGTTTTTTTACTTGATATGACAGTAATGTTCTTAAAATCCTGAGATAATGCGAAAAAAGGAATAAAAATGTATTCCATCATAATTCCTAAACCAAACTTGCATTATGTCTAAAAATGCCTGTAATATTGAATCCGTGTGAGTTTTACAAGAATCGGATGTTTTTGTAAAGTTTTCAAATACAAAAATGGGGTTTGACTCACTAAGACAGTATACAGTCACACTCAATATGACAGTTATTTAAACATAATTCCTAAGCCACTCATGCAAAATGGCTAATATTGCCTGGAGAAAAGTATCTTTGTGAGTTTTACTAGAAAACAAATATTTTTTAAGGTTTGCAAAAACAAAAAGTATTTTTTTATTCAATAAGACAGTAATGTTCTTAGAATCCTGAGATAATGCAAGATAAGCAATACAAATGTATTCAAACACAACTCCTAGACCAAACATACAAAATGTCTAAAAATGCCTGTAATATTGAATCTATGTGAGTTTTATTAGAATCAGTTGTTTTTGTAAGGTTTTCAAATACAAAAATTGGGTTTGACTCACTATGACAGTATACTATGACAGTTATTTAAACAGAACTCCTAAGCACTCATGAAAAATGGCTAATATTGCCTTAAGAAATGCATCTTTGTGAGTTTTACTAGAAAACAAATATTTTGTAAGGTTTGCAAAATACAAAAAGTATTTTTTTATTCAATAAGACAGAAATGTTCTTAGAATCTTGAGATAATGCGAAAAAAGCAATACAAATGTATTCAAACACAACTCCTAGACCAAACATGCAAAATGTCTAAAAATGCCTGTAATATTGAATCTATGTGAGTTTTAAGATTAAGATTAAAGATTAAAGTACCAATGATTGTCACACACACTAGATGTGGCGAAATTTGTCCTCTGCATTTGTCCCATCCCCTTGGGGAGCAGTGGGCAGCAGCGGCGCCGCGCCCGGGAATCATTTTGGTGATTTACTAGAATCAGTTGTTTTTGTAAGGTTTTCAAATACAAAAATTAGGTTTTACACATAATGACAGTATAACTGCCACACTCAATATGACAGTTATTTAAACACAACTCCTAAACCGCCCATGCAAAATGGCCAATAATGCGTGAAGCAATGTATCTTTGTGAGTTTTACTAGAAACATTTTCTTTTGTAAGGTTTGCAAAAACACATATTAATTAGGGATGTCCGATAATGGCTTTTTGCCGATATCCGATATGCCGATATTATCCAACTCTTTAATTACAGATACCGATATCAACCGATACCGATATCAACCGATATATACAGTCGTGGAATTAACACATTATTATGCCTAATTTGGACAACCAGGTATGGTGAAGATAAGGTACTTTTTAAAAAATGAATCAAATAAAATAAGATAAATAAATACAAAACATTTTCTTGAATAAAAAAGAAAGTAAAACAATATAAAAACAGTTACATAGAAACTGTAATTAATGAAATTTTTTAAAAATTAACTGTTAAAGCACGCACAATCATGTGTGCTTACGGACTGTATCCCTTGCAGTCTGTATTGATATATATTGTTGGCACTCAGCAACAAAGGGTTGGAGTTGGGGGTTAAATCACCAAAATGATTCCCGGGCGCGGCGCCGCTGCTGCCCACTGCTCCCCAAGGGGATGGGACAAATGCAGAGGACAAATTTCACCACATCTAGTGTGTGTGTGACAATCATTGGTACTTTAATCTTAATCTTAAAATATATAATGTAGGAACCAGAATATTATTAACAGAAAGAAACAACCCTTTTGTGTGAATGAGTGTAAATGGGGGAGGGAGGTTTTTTGGATGAGTGTAAATGGGGGAGGGAGGTTTTTTGGGTTGGTGCACTAATTGTAAGTGTATCTTGTATTTTTTATGTGGATTTAAAAAAAAAAAAAAAAAAAAAAACCAATACTGATAATAAAAAAAACGATACCGATAATGTCCGATATTACATTTTAACGCATTTATCGGCCGATGATATCGGCAGACCGACATTATCGGATATCTCTAATATTAATTTTTTTTTACTCAATATGACAGTAAAATTTTAACACTCACTATGACAGTTATTTAAACATAACTCCTAAACTACACATGAAAATGGCTAATATGCCTGAAATAATGCATTCTTGTGAGATTTACTCGAAACATATGCTTTTTTAAGGCTTGCAAACACAAAAGTAGTTTTTTCACGCAATATGACAGTAATGTTCTTAAAATCCTGAGATAATGCAAAAAAGGAATAAAAATGTATTCCATCATAATTCCTAAACCAAACTTGCAAAATGTCTAAAAATGCCTGTAATATTGAATCCATGTGAGTTTTACTAGAATCAGTTGTTTTTGTAAGGTTTGCAAATACAAAAATGGGGTTTGACTCACTAAGACAGTATACAGTCAAACTCAATATGACAGTTATTTAAACATAACTCCTAAGCCACTCATGCAAAATGGCTAATATTGCCTGGAGAAATGTATTTTTGTGAGTTTTACTAGAAAACAAATATTTAGTAAGGTTTGCAACTACAAAAAGTATTTTTTTATTCAATAAGACAGAAATGTTCTTAGAATCTTGAGATAATGCGAAAAAAGCAATACAAATTTATTCAAACACAACTCCTAGACCAAACATGCAAAATGTCTTAAAATGCCTGTAATATTGAATCCATGTGAGTTTTACTAGAATCAGTTGTTTTTGTAAGGTTTTCAAATACAAAAATTAGGTTTTACTCACTATGACAGTCTCCACTCAATATGACAGTTATTTAAACATAACTCCTAAATCACACATGAAAATAGGCTAATAATGCCTGAAATAACGCATCCTTGTGAGATTTACTCGAAACATATGCTTTTTTAAGGCTCGCAAACACAAAAAGTAGGTTTTTTTTACTCAATATGACAGTGATGTTCTTAAAATCCTGTGATAATGCGAAACAAGCAATACAAATGTATTCCATCATAATTCGTAAACCAAACATGCAAAATGTGTAAAAATGCCTGTAATATTGAATCCATGTGAGTTTTATTAGAATCAGTTAATTTTTGTAAGGTTTGCAAATACAAAAATTAGGTTTTACTCATTTTGACAGTATACTGTCACACTCAATATGACAGTTATTTAAACATAACTCCTACACATGAAAAATGGCTAATGCCTGAAATAATGCATTCTTGTGAGATTTACTCGAAACATATGCTTTTTTAAGGCTTGCAAACACAAAAAGTAGTTTTTTTACTCAATATGACAGTAATGTTCTTAAAATCCTGAGATAATGCGAAAAAAGGAATACAAATGTATTCCATCATAAATCGTAAACCAAACGTGCAAAATGTCTAAAAATGCCTGTAATATTGAATCCATGTGAGTTTTAGAATCAGTTGTTTTTGTAAGGTTTGCAAATACAAAAATTTGGTTTGACTCACTAAGACAGTATACAGTCACACTTAATATGACAGTTATTTAAACATAACTCCTAAGCCACTCATGCAAAATGGCTAATATTGCCTGGAGAAATGTTTCTTTGTGAGTTTTAATAGAAAACAAATATTTTGTAAGGTTTTCAAAAACAAAAAGTATTTTTTCATTCAATAAGACAGTAATGTTCTTGAATCCTGAGATAATGCGAAATAAGCAATAACAATTGATTCAAACACAACTCCTAGACCAAACATGCAAAATGTCTAAAAATGCCCGTATTATTGAATCTATGTGAGTTTTATTAGAATCAGTTGTTTTTGTAAGGTTTTCAAATACAAAAATTAGGTTTGACACATAATTACAGTATAACTGCCACACTCAATATGACAGTTACTCCTAAAACACCCTTTCAAAATGTGTAATAATGCGTGAAGCAATGTATCTTTGTGAGTTTTACTAGAAACATTTTCTTTTGTAAGGTTTGCAAAGACACATATTAGTTTTTTTTTACTCAATATGACAGTAAAACTTTCACACTCACTATAGAGTTATTTAAACATAACTCCTAAACTACACATGAAAAATGGCAAATAATGCCTGAAATAATGCATTCTTGTGAGATTGACGCGAAACATATGCTTTTTTAAGACTTGCAAACACAAAAAGTAGTTTTTTTACTCAATATGAAAGTAATGTTCTTAAAATCCTGAGATAATGCAAAAAAAGGAATACAAATGTATCCCATCATAATTCCTAAACCAAACTTGCAAAATGTCTAAAAATGCCTGAAATATTGAATCCATGTAAGTTTTACTAGAATCAGTTGTTTTTGTAAGATTTTCAAATACAAAATTTGGGTTTGACTCACTAAGACAGTATACAGTCACACTCAATATGACAATTATTTAAACATAACTCCTAAGCCACTCATTCAAAATGGCTAATATTGCCTGGAGAAATGTACCTTTGTGAGTTTTACTAGAAAACAAATATTTTGTAAGGTTCGCAAAAACAAAAAGTATTTTTTTATTCAATAAGACAGTAATGTTCTTAGAATCCTGAGAAAATGTGAAATAAGCAATACAAATTGATTCAAACACAACTCCTAGACCAAACATGCAAAATGTCTAAAAATGCCTGTAATATTGTATCTATGTAAGTTTTATTAGATTCAGTTGTTTTTGTAAGGTTTTCAAATACAAAAATTAGGTTTTACACATAATGACAGTATGGGCAGCACGGTGGAACAGGGGTTAGTGCATCTGCCTCACAATACGAATGTCCTGAGTTCAATCCCGGGCTCGGGATCTTTCTGTGTGGAGTTTGCATGTTCTCCCCATGACTGCGTGGGTTCCCTCCGGGTACTCCGGCTTCCTCCCACCTCCAAAAACATGCACCTGGGGATAGGTTGATTGGCAACACTAAATTGGCCCTAGTGTGTGAATGTGAGTGTGAATGTTGTCTGTCTGTCTGTGTTGGCCCTGCGATGAGGTGGCGACTTGTCCAGGGTGTACCCCGCCTTCCGCCCGAATGCAGCTGAGATAGGCTCCAGCACCCCCCGCGACCCCAAAAAGGGTAAAGCGGTAGAAAATGGATGGATGGATGGACAAAATGACAGTATAACTGCCACACTCAATATGACAGTTATTTAAACATAACTCCTAAACAACCCATACAAAATGTCTAATAATGCGTGAAGTGAGTTTTACTAGAAACATTTTCTTTTGTAAGGTTTGCAATGACACATTAGTTTTTTTTTTACTCAATCTGACAGAATAACTTTCACACTCACCATGACAGTTATTTAAACACACCTACACATGAAAAATGGCTCATAATGCCTGAAATAATGCCTCCTTGGGAGTTTTACTCGAAACATATGCTTTTTTAAGGCTTGCAAACACAAAAAGTAGTTTTTACTCAATATGACAGTAATGTTCTTAAAATCCTGAGATAATGCGAAAAAGCAATAAAAATGTATTCCATCATAATTCCTAAACCAAACATGCAAAAGTGTAAAAATGCCTGTAATATTGAATCCATGTGAGTTTTACTAGAATCAGTTGTGTTTGTAAGGTTTGCAAATACAAAAATTGGGTTTTACTCACTATGACAGTATACTGTCACAATTTTAATATGACAGTTATTTAAACATAACTCCTAAACCACACATGCCAAATGGCTAATAATGCCTGTAGAAATGTATCTTTGTTAGTTTTACTGGAATAATGATCTTTTGTAAGGTTTTCAGACACAAGTTAGTTTTTTTTACTCAATATGTCAGTATAACTGTCACACTAAATATGAAAGTTAAATAAACATAACTCAAAAACCAAACATGCAATCTATCTAAAAATGCCTGTAATATTGAATCTTTGTGAGTTTTACCAGAATCAGGTATTTTGGTAAGGTTTACAAATACAAAATATGGGTTTTACTCACTTGACAGTATACTGTCACATTCAATATGACAGTTAATTAAACATAACTCCTAAACCACACGTGCAAAATGTATGGTTTTACACACTATGACAGTACTGTCACACTCAATCTGACAGTTATTTAAACATAACTCCTAAACTACACATCAAAATGGCTAATATGCCTGGAGAAACGTATCTTTGTGAGATTTACTAGAAAAAAAATTATTTTTTAAGGTTTGCACAAGTTTGTTTTTTTACTCAATGTGACAGTATAACTGTCATATTAAATCCATCCATCCATTTTCTTCCGCTTATCAGAGGTCGGGTTGTGGGGGCAGCAGCCCAAGCAGAGAAGCCTAGACTTCCCTTTCCCCAGCCCCTTCGTCCAGCTCTTCTAGGGGGATCCCGAGGCGTTCCCAGGCCAGCCGAGAGACATAGTCTTCCCAATGTGTCCTGTGTCTTCCCCGTGAACTCCTGCCGGTCGGACTTGTCCTAAACACCTCCCTAGGGAGGCGTTCGGGTGGCATCCTGAGTAGATGCCCGAACCACCTCTCCTCTCAATGTGGAGGAGCAGCGGCTTTACTCTGAGTTCCTCCCGGATGACAGATTTTTCCCAATCACGCCTCTCCAGGTTTCACTGTCGTTGCCAACATGAGCGTTGAATTGCCCCAGCAGAACAAGGGAATCACCAGAGGGAGCACTCTCCAGTACTCCCTCAAGGGAATCTAAAAAGAGTGTGTACTCTGAGCTGCTGTTTGGTGCGTAAGCACAAACAACCCTTACTAAAGTCTTACTAAAATCAGTTTTTTTGTATGGTTTTCAAATACACCAATTAGGTTTTACTCATAATGACAGTGTATCTATCACACTCAATATGACAGTTATTTAAACCTAACTCCAAAACCACACATGAAAAATGGCTAATAATGCCTGAAATAATGCATTCTTGTGAGTTTTACTCGGTACATATGCTTTTTTTAAGGCTTGCAAACACAAAAAGTAGTTTTTTTACTCAATATGACAGAAATGTGCTTAGAATCCTGAGATAATTCGAAAAAAAGCAATAAAAATGTATACAAACATAACTCCTAAACCACATATGCAAAATGGCTAATAATTCCTGGAGAAATGTATCTTTGTGAATTTTACTAGAAAATATATAATTTGTAGAGTTTGCAAAGTCCCAAGTTATTTTCTTTTTATATGAAAGTTATATAAACATAACTCCAAAACCAAACATGCAATCTGTCTAAAAATGCCTGTAATATTGGATCTATGTGAGTCTTACTAAAATCAGTTTTTTTGTAAGGTTTGCAAATACGAAAATTAGGTTTTACTCATAATGACAGTATAACTGTTACACTCAATATGACAGTTATTTAAACATAACTCCTAAACCACACATGAAAAATGGCTAATAATGCCTGAAATAATGCATCATCGGGAGTTTTACTCTAAACATATGCTTTTTTAAGGCTTGCAAAAACAAAAAGTAGTTTTTTACTCAATATGACAGTAATGTTCTTGGAATCCTGAGATAATGCGAAAAAAGCAATAAAAATGTATTCAAACATAACTCCTAAACAACACATGCAAAATGGCTAATAAAGCCTAGAGACATGTATCTTTGTTAGTTTTACTAGAAAAATTATCTTTTGTAAGGTTTGCAAAGACACAAGTTAGTTTTTTTTAATTTAATACGACAGTATAACTGTCATACTAAATATGAAAGTTATTTGAACATAACTCCAAAACCAAGTATGCAATCTGTCGAAAAATGCCTGATATAATGCATCCTCGTGAGTTTTACTCGAAACATATGCTTTTTTAAAGATTGTACACACAAAAAGTAGTTTTTTTAACTTAATATGACAGTAATGTTTTTAAAATCCTGAGACAATGCGAAAAAAGCAATAAAAATGTATTCCAACATAATTCCTAAAACAACCATGCAAAATGCCTAATAATGCGTAAAAAATGTATCTTTGTGAGTTTTAAAAGAAAAATCATATTTTGTTAAATAAACATAACCCCAAAACCAAACATGCATTATGTCTAAAAATGCCTGTAATATTGTATCTATGTGAGTTTTACTAGAATCAGTTTTTTTGTAAGGTTTGCAAATACAAAAATTAGGTTTTACTCACTATGACAGTATACTGTCACACTCAATATGAAAGTTTTTGAACATAACTCCTAAACAACACATGCGAAATTGCTAATAATGACTGGAGAAATGTATTTTTGTTAGTTTTACTAGAATAATGATCTTTTGTACGGTTTGCAAAGACACAAGTTGGTTGTTTTACTCAATATGACTACATATGAAAGTTATATAAACATTACTCCAAAATTCAAACATGCAATATGTCTAAAAATGCCTGTAATATTGAATCTATGTGAGTTTTACCAGAATCAGGTATTTTGGTAAGGTTTACAACTACAAAAATTAGGTGTTACTCATAATGACAGTTTTACTGCCACATTCAATATGACAGTTATTTAAACATAACTCTTTAACCACACATGGGGCGGCGTGGCGAAGTTGGTAGAGTGGCCGTGCCAGCAATCGGAGGGTTGCTGGTTACTGGGGTTCAATCCCCACCTTCTACCATCCTAGTCACGTCTGTTGTGTCCTTGGGCAAGACACTTCACCCTTGCTCCTGATGGCTGCTGGTTAGCGCCTTGCATGGCAGCTCCCGCCATCAGTGTGTGAATGTGTGTGTGAATGGGTGAATGTGGAAATACTGTCAAAGCGCTTTGAGTACCTTGAAGGTAGAAAAGCGCTATACAAGTATAACCCATTTATCATTTAATATTTTACATGTAAAATGGCTAATATTGCCTGGAAAATTTATCTTTGTGAGTTTTACTGAAAAAAAAATATTTTGTAAGGTTTGTAAAGACACAAGTTAGTTTTTTTTACTCAATATGACAGTATTACTGTCATACTAAATATGAAAGTTATATAAACATAACTCCAAAAGCAAACATGCATTATGTCTAAAAATGCCTGTAATATTGTATTCATGTGAGTTTAACTAGAATCAGTTGTTTTTGTAAGGTTTGCAAATACAAAATATGGGTTTTTCTCACTATGACAGTATACTGTCAAACTCAATCTGACAGTTATTTAAACATAACTCCTAAACCACACATGAAAATGGCTAATAATGCCTGGAGAAATGTATCTTTGTGAGTTTTACTAGAAAAAAAATATTTTGTAAGGTTTGCAAAGACACAAGTTAGTTGTTTTACTCAATATGACAGTATAACTGTTATACTAAATCCATCCATCCATCCATTTTCTTCCGCTTATCCGAGGTCGGGTTGCGGGGGCAGCAGCCTAAGCAGAGAAGCCCAGACTTCCCTCTCCCCAGCCACTTTGTCCAGCTCTTCTCGGGGGATCCCGAGACATTCCCAGGCCAGCCGGGGGACATAGTCTTCCAAATGTGTCCTGGGTCTTCCCCGTGGCCTCCTGCCGGTCGGACTTGCCCTAAACACCTCCCTAGGGAGGCGTTCGGGTGGCATCCTGAGCAGATGCCCGAACCACCTCATTTGGCTCCTCTCAATGTGGAGGAGCAGCAGCTTTACTCTGAGTTCCTCCCGGATGACAGAGCTTCTCACCCTATCTCTAGGGAGAGACCCGCCACCCGGCGGAGGAAACTCATTTCGGCCGCTTGTACCCGTCATCTTGTCCTTTCGGTCATAACCCAAAGCTCATGACCATAGGTGAATTGGGAACGTAGATCGACCGGTAAATTGAGAGCTTTGCCTTACGGCTCAGCTCCTTCTTCACAGCGTCCTCATTACTGAAGATGCCGCACCGATCTGCCTGTGGATCTCACGATCCACTGTTCCCTCACTCGTGAACAAGACTCCTAGGTTCTTGAACTCTTCCACTTGGGGCAAGATCTCCTCCCCAACCTGTAGATGGCACTCCACCCTTTTCCGGGCGAGAACCATGGACTCAGACTTGGAGGTGCTGATTCTCATCCCAGTCGCTTCACACTCGGCTGCGAACCGATCCAATGAGAGCTGAAAATCCTGGCCAGTTGAAGCCATCAGGACCACAATATCTGCAAAAAGCAGAGACCTAATCCTGCAGCCACCAAACCGGGTCCCCTCAACACCATGACTGCGCCTAGAAATTCTGTCCATAAAAGTTATGAACAGAATCGGTGACAAAGGGCAGCCTTGGCGGAGTCCAACCCTCACTGGAAAGGGGTCCGACTTACTGCCGGCAATGCGGACCAAGCTCTGACACTGATCATACAGGGAGCGACCCGCCACAATCAGACAGTTCGATACCCCATACTCTCTGAGCACTCCCCACAGGACTTCCCTGGATACGGTCGAATGCCTTCTCAGTCCACAAAGCACATGTAGACTGGTTAGGCAAACTCCCATGCACACTCAAGGACCCTGCCGATAATATAGAGCTGGTCTAGAGTTCCACAACCAGGACGAAAACCACACTGTTCGTCCTGGATCCGAGGTTCGACTATCCGGCGTAGCCTCCACTCCAGTACACATGAAAAGACCTTACCGGGAAGGCTGAGGAGTGTGATCCACGATAGTTGGAACACACCCTCCGGTTCCCCTTCTTAAAGAGAGGAACCACCGCCCCGGTCTCCCAATCCAGAGGTACCGCCCCCAATGTCCATGCCATGTTGCAGAGTCTTGTCAACCAAGACAGCCCCACAGCATCCAGAGCCTTAAGGATCTCATCCACCTTGCCACCGAGGAGCTTTTTAACTACCTCAGCAACTTCAGCCCCAGAAATAGGAGAACCCAACACAGATTCCCCAGGCACTGCTTAATCATAGGGTTCTAAGATTACCGCCACGACATGCACCAAACACCTTGAGGCCACAGCTCCAATCAGCCGCCTCGACAAGAGAGGCACGGAAAATGGTCCAACACCTCCCTCGTGACATGTTCAAAGTTCTTCCGGAGGTGGGAATTGAAACTCTCCCTGACAGGAGACTCTGCTAGGCGTTCCCAGCAGACCCTCACAATGCATTTGGGTCTGCCAGGTCCGTCCGGCATCCTCCCCCACCATCGGAGCCAGCTCACCACCAGGTGGTGATCGGTAGAAAGCTCTGCCCCTCTCGTCACCCGAGTGTCCAAAACATGAGGCCGCAAATCCGATGAGACAACTACAAAGTCAATCATGGAACTGCGGCCAAGGGTGTCCTGGTGCCAAGTGCACATATGGACACCCTTATGTTTGAACATTGTGTTTGTTATGGACAATCCGTGACGAGTATAAAAGTCCAATAATAAAGCACCACTTGGGTTCAGATCCGGGTGGCCATTTTTCCCAATCACGCCTCTCCAGGTTTCACTGTCGTTGCCAACATGAGCGTTGAAGCCCCCCAGCAGACCAAGGGAATCACCCGAGGGAGCACTCTCCAGTACTCCCTCAAGGCAATCCAAATAAGTGGGTACTCTGAGCTGCTGTTTGGTACGTAAACACAAACAACAGTCAGGACCCGTCCCCCAACCCGAAGGCGGAGGAAGCTACCATCTCGTCTACTGTGTTAAAGTCCAACGTGCAGGCTTTGAGCCGGTGGCAACAAGAATTGCCACCCCAGCCTGTTTCCTCTCATTGCTTGCAATGCCAGAGTGGAAGAGAGTCCGGCCCCTCTAGAGAGAACATGTTCCAGAGCCCTTGCTGTGCGTAGAAGTGAGTACAACAATATCTAGCCGGAACTTCTCCTTCCCTCCCAGCGAGGTGACGTTCCACGTCTCGAGAGCTAGCTTATGTCGCCGATGATTGGACCGCCAAGTGCCCTGCCTTCGGCTGCTGCCCAGCTCACACTGCACCCGACCTCTATGACGCAGCCCATGAGTGGTGAGCCCATTGGAGGGGGGACCCACATTGCCTCTTCGAGCTGAGCCTGAGTCCCATGGGGACAGGCCCGGCCACCAGGCGCTCGCCATCGTGCCCCACCTCTGTGCCTGGCTCCAGAGGGGAGACCCGGTGAGGAAAAATCTAGGTCCTTGATTTGTACTTCTCATAAAGGTCTTTGAGCTGCTTTTTGTCTGATCCCTCACCTAGGACCTGTTTGTCTGGGAGACCCTACCAGGGGGCATAGAAGCCCAAGTACCGATGGATGGACGAGCGATAACCTGCTGCCACCTGGCCGCCGCAGCTAAATCCATCCTGCTGGTGTGTTTTTGATAACAAAGTAATTCCCGTGCAATCAGAGTCACTTGTACCTTGATGTGTCATTTTCTGTTTGAATTGCTTTAGATATATATTTATAAAGTCCGAAATTGAATAGCGTCACAGTCAGCATCACAGACACTATCGTTGACCACATGTACCGCCGCATGCTAGCTAGCTAAGTTTTCTTCATTTTTGTCATAGTGATCATAATGTCATAGTCATCTCAAAAAGATGATAACTTGCAACATATGTGCTACGACTTGCAGCAATGTATTTGCGTATGTTAGACACATGCGAAGTCTCAGTTGAATGCCTAATGCATCATTTAAGTGTGCTTTCCCTGAATGCACAAGAGTTTTTTCCAACTTCTCAGCCTTCAAAACTCACAGCCGTCACCATAAATATGGCAAGAGTAGGACTGATCTGTATAGCGCAGAAGGTTTACCTTGTAATATTGTCTCATGTAGAGCGAAGTGCGATGATATACGGGGCCTTCTCCTGCATTTGAAAAGTCATATTACCGAAGGTAGGACAGTTACGTGCCCCTTCAGTCAATGTGAAAAAAGATTTACAGTCAAGTCTACTTTCACATCGCACGTGTCAAGGAAGCTCTACGGCTACACTGAACGAAGTTTGACTTGCTCAATAGAAAATCCAAGCAGCTCCTGTGCAACACTGATGATGACTATTGTGATACGCAACTTGAGAATTCAGGATATTCCTGTTATGAAGACATGGAGGTCTACCCCGAAAAAACAGATGAAGGTCAATTTCTCAGAAACGTAGCCTTGTTTTATATGAAACTACAAGCGAAATTGCTACTTCCATCCTCTACTGTTCAAACCATCATTGATCACTAGCAAGAATTACATGACACAAATCAGTCACTTTTGCTGTCCAAACTTAAAGACAAGTTGACACTGCTTGGGCTTGATGAAGCCGCTGTAAGTACTGTAATTGATACCCTGAAAAGTGAGGATCTCCTCAGTGCCAGCAATACACAAACACTCAAAACTGACCATAAAAGAAAAACGTTTTACAAAAATAACTTTAAATATGTGGAGCCACTCCCAATTTGTCTTCGTCAGAATGAATCAAGCAAAGAATGTTTTCTACAATATGTGCCAGTGAAAAACACCATTGAGTCACTGTTATCCTTAAAGTCTGTGAGGGAGCAAATGCAGCAAGTAAAAACTAGAATCCAACCTGATAATGTTATTCAGGATTTGTGGGATGGCACAAATATTTAAAAGAACATGCTGCTCAAAGACAGGACAGACAGCTTAGGCATAATTCTTTATCAAGATTTCTTTGAAGTGGCAAATCCACTAGGGTCTGGAAGGAAAAAGCACAAGATTGTCAACAAGCTGTCCCACCACTCTGGTCGCTTTGGTGTAGAACACATTAAAGCCTTCTACAGAAAGCTAGGAGTATCCAACAATGATTTCAAATTAGAAATGGTCACAGCTGATGACATGCTTAAAAAATTGAGCGCGCTCCACCCAAACAAGGCCACCGACCTTGATAATATTCCCTTCAGATTCCTCAGGGACTCTTCCTCCATCATCACGCACATAATAAACATTTCAATTCACACGGCCAAGTACAAAAAGATTTTAAGACAGCAAGAGTAACTCCCCTCCTTGAAAAAGGAAGCAAATTGGAACCTGGCAACTACCGACCTGTTTCTATTCTTAGTTCCATTTAGAAAGTAATGGAAAAAATCGTTTATGAACAGGTTGATAGTTGCCTTGCCACTAATAAACTCATATACAAATTCCAATCCGGCTTCAGAACTAACCACTCCACTGACACATGCCTTCTCTATCTGACCGACCACATCAAACATGAGGTGGACGCGGGCAAATACTGCGGCATGGTCAAGCTGGACCTTCAGAAGGCATTTGACACCGTTCACCAGGCTATACTGTTGGATAAGCTCAGAGCAATCGGATTTAACAAAACCTCATCGTGCTGGATGCAATCTTACTTGAGGGGAGAGAACAGGTGGTAGAGGTGAACGGCACCGTGCCCCCCCCCCCCCCCCTCTCAGTGAGCTGTGGAGTCCTCCAAGGCAGTATATTGGGGCCTTTACTGTTCCTAATACACATAAACGACTTGTCATCGGCGTGAATTCTGAATTGTTCTTGTTTGCGGATGACTCAGCCTTGCTGGTATCAGACAAGGGACAAGTCACAGGTGGAGAAAATCCTCAGTGCTGAATTCTGTAGAACTTGCACCTGGCTCGCTGATAACAAGCTATCCATACACTTGGGTAAAACGGAATCCATCCTGTTTGGGTCCCACATCAACCATAAGAAAGTCAATGACTTCACTATAAAAGTGGGTGTCATTGTTATCACCAGGAAGGATGAGGTCACCTACCTATGTTCCATTCTAGAGGCTAATCTTTCCTGCGATAAAATGGCAACCAAGCTAATCAAAAAGGTCAACCAACGAACAAGATTTCTCTATAGAATCACCTCTCTGGTCAAGAAAAGCACCATGAGGATTCTGGCGGGAACTCTCGTTCAACCCTTTTTCGATTACGCATACACCTCCTGGTACCCTAGCACCTCCAAAACCCTCAATTCTAAACTTCAAACATCCCAGAACAAGCCAGTCAGATTACTTCTAGACCTCCACCCCAGATCCCACCTCACTCCTACCCAATTCTCAAAAGTGGGCTGGCTCAGGGTGGAGGACGGAGTAAAACAACTTGCACTGAGCCTAGTCTATAAAATCCGCTACACCTCCCTGATACCGAAGTACATGTCAAACTACTTCCTTAAAGTTAATGACCGCCATAACCGCAACACCAGGGGGAGCTCCACTAACCACGTTAAACCCAGATTCCGATCTGATAAAGGTCTTAACTCATTCTCTTTCTATGCCACATCAATGTGGAATGCGCTCCCAACAGGTATAAAAGAAAGGGCATCTCTATCCTCCTTCAAAACCGCAATAAAAGTACACCTCCAGGCAGCTACAACCCTAAACTAACACCCTCCCCGGATTGTTAATAATCAAATGTAAACAATCAATTGCAGATACTTTTTCTTATGCCTTCTGAGCTCTCTCTCTCTCTCTCTCTCTCTCTCTATGTCCACTACTTGCTGTACATATCCTACCAAGTCAGACCTACAATGTTCCAATATCCATTTCTCTGTTCTCAATTGTTGATGACTGATGATAACAACCAAACTTAACACCCCCCTCCCCCTCCACACCCCGGATTGTAAATAATGTAAATAATTCAATGTGATTATCTTTTGTGATGACTGTATTATGATAATAGTATATATCTGGTAGTGTGTATCTGTATCATGAATCAATTTAAGTGGATCCCGACTTAAACAAGTTGAAAAACTTATTTGGGTGTTACCATTTAGTGGTCAATTGTACGGAATATGTACTTCACTGTGCAACCTACTAATAAAAGTCGCAATCAATCAATCAATCAAAGTCCGGCCTTCATGCCAAGAGCCTAAATCTCTAATGTGAGTGACTTCATTAGATACTTTGCTCGCCGGGAAATAGTAGCAACAGGACTACTGCAATTTAACGACAAGCCTCAAAATTTCAGAGCTTGGAAACGCTGCTTTTAAAATGCAATAAATGGATTAGATTTAACAACAAGTGAGGAGATGGACTTGATGTTAAAGTGGCTTGGCAAAGAATCCTCTGAACACATAGAACAAATTAGAGCCATACCATTAACAACCCAACCAAAGGTCTCAATATGATATGGGACAGGCTTGAGCAATGTTATGGCTCAGTTGAAGTGATTGAGGATACACTCTTCAAAAGAATTGATATGTTCCCCAAAATCACATCCAAAGAAAGTTAGTGACCTGCTCATGGAAATGCAGAGTGCTAAAGCTGAATTGAGACCTTCCTGGTCTTGCGTTTTTGGATACCGCAAGAGGACTAAATCCAATTGTGCAGAAACTTCCCTTCAATTTGCAAGAAAGGTAGATCACAGTAGGAGCTAAATACAAATGCACACAACGTGTCCCCTTCCCACCATTCAATGTTTTTGTAGACTTTGTAACGCAAGAAGCTAACTCAAGAAATGACCCAAGCTTTAACTTTACATCGTTCCCTGACGTACCCAAACTCGACAAACTGCCTTGGAGAGCATATAAACAAAAATCAATCAATCAATCAATCAATGTTTATTTATATAGCCCTAAATCACAAGTGTCTCAAAGGGCTGTACAAGCCACAACGACATCCTCGGTACAGAGCCCACATACGGGCAAGGAAAAACTCACCCCAGTGGGACGTCGGTGAATGACTATGAGAAACCTTGGAGAGGACCGCATATGTGGGTAACCCCCCCCTCTAGGGGAGACCGAAAGCAACGGATGTCGAGTGGGTCTGACATAATATTGTGAAAGTCCAGTCCACAGTGGATCCAACACATCAGCGGGAGTCCAGTCCACAGCGGGGCCAACAGGAAACCATCCCGAGCGGAGACGGGTCAGCAGCGCAGAGATGTCCCCAACCGATGCACAGGCTAGTGGTCCACCCGGGGTCCCGGCTCTGGATAGCCAGCACTTCATCCATGGCCACCGGACCTATGCAACTCCCCCTCGCAAGGGACAGGGGAGAAGAGGAGAGAAGAAAAGAAACGGCAGATAAACTGGTCTAAAAAAGGGGGGGTCTATTTAAAGGCTAGATTATACAAATGAGTTTTAAGATGGGACTTAAATGCTTCTACTGAGGTAGCATCTCTAACTGTTACCGGGAGGGCATTCCAGAGTACTGGAGCCCGAATAGAAAACGCTCTATAGCCCGCAGACTTTTTTTTGGCTCTGGGAATCACTAATAAGCCGGAGTTCTTTGAACGCAGATTTCTTGTCGGGACATATGGTACAATACAATCGGCGAGATAGGCTGGAGCTAAACCGTGTAATATTTTATACGTAAGTAGTAAAACCTTAAAGTCGCATCTTAAGTGCACAGGAAGCCAGTGCAAGTGAGCCAGTATAGGCGTAATATGATCAAACTTTCTTGTTTTTGTCAGAAGCCTTGCAGCCGCATTTTGTACCAACTGTAATCTTTTAATGCTAGACATAGGGAGGCCCGAAAATAAAACGTTACAGTAATCGAGACGAGACGTAACGAACGCATGAATAATGATCTCAGCGTCGCTAGTGGACAAGATGGAACGAATTTTAGCGATATTACGGAGATGAAAGAAGGCCGTTTTAGTAACACTCTTAATGTGTGACTCAAACGAGAGAGTTGGGTCGAAGATAATACCCAGATTCTTTACCAAGTCTCCTTGTTTAATTGTTTGGTTGTCAAATGTTAAGGTGGTATTATTAAATAGATGTTGGTGTCTAGCAGGACCGATAATCAGCATTTCCGTTTTCTTAGCGTTGAGTTGCAAAAAGTTAGCGGACATCCATTGTTTAATTTCATTAAGACACGCCTCCAGCTGACTACAGTCCGGCGTGTTGGTCAGCTTTAGGGGCATGTAGAGTTGAGTGTCATCAGCATAACAGTGAAAGCTAACACCGTACTTGCGTATGATGTCACCCAGCGGCAGCATGTAAATACTAAAGAGTGCAGGGCCAAGAACCGAACCCTGGGGAACTCCGCACGTTACCTTGACATAGTCCGAGGTCACATTGTTATGGGAGACGCACTGCATCCTGTCAGTAAGATAAGAGTTAAACCAAGACAAGGCTAAGTCTGACATACCAATACGTGTTTTGATACGCTCTAATAAAATATTATTATCGACGGTATCGAAAGCGGCGCTAAGATCAAGAAGCAGCAACATAGATGACGCATCAGAATCCATCGTTAAAAAAAAGAAATTTCAATGCACAAAACTGATGTTGTCTCCCCCCAGGTAACACCTAACGTTAACATAACGTTCCCTTATGGTTCTAAGAACGTTCTAAGAACGTTCTTAGAACATCAAAAAATAAAAGTTTTTCATATGTTCTAAGAACGTTCTAAGAACGGTCTTAGAACATATTAAAAAATATGTTTTTTTTTTATGTTCTAAGAACGTTCTTAGAACGTTCTCCTTCTCATCTATATACCAAATATAATTTGCCTGCAATGGAAACAGCAACTGTTAGGCTTTTATGAGTGTTTTTTTTCGCAAATTTACTTTTCATACAGTATGTTGTAACATTTCCCTGACTTTCTGCGAAAGTGTTGTTTTTTGTGAACAATCTGACGCCGGCTGAGTCAACGCTGCACGCACAGTAGGTGGCGGTAATGCACACACAAGGTTGCTTGCCAACCGCCATAAAAATCAGAATAAGAAGGAGAAGAAGACTGCACGCATGCACAATTGAAGCTGCTCCGTGAGACAAAGAAGGACGAAGGCTAACTACTTCCAGAATCCCGATTTTAAAGCAATTTGGTGCGTCATCCATTTATCACAAGTAAGTATAGAAAGAGTGAAATACGAAGCACGTTTTTGTATAACAATTTCCAACCTACATGATTAATTTCAGACCATTTTACGGTTTTAGCGTTGTGTATAAATGCGCGCCATGCGCCCGCGCTAACTAGCATACATTTCTTGTGCAGGTTGGCTGTTATAAAGTTTCCAAACTGACCAAAGACCAACGAATGACTTCTGAAGAAGGGGGTATTTATTTGTAGTTTAGTTAAACAATAATTTGCCATAGCATATTCATGGGGATACTGCATGAATTTTGAACAGATCAATAACCTGTAGTAAGTATAGAAGGTCTGCTTGGAGCATGTCTAACCAGAAGAGTGTGTGCAGACTTAGAATAACTGACTAACTGTATCAGGATTCATAAATAACCCTTTGATGCAGTATTGAAATGGTAATATTATCTGATTGTTTTCCAGATGGCTCCTTCTTTTGTGGTCGTTGAGTTCCTTGGTGAACATTCAGTCGCTGTTGTCCCAACCAAATGGACAGAAGATGATGGAAAGGTTATTACTTTTTCTGAAAAGTACTGTGCATAGGCATAATATTGTAGCTTATTATTATTATTATGTCATTCATCATGATTATTTTATCTTCAGAATACCTTCTGCTGTTGGCCAAGGCCAAATCCTACCCACTCCAGAATCCGGAAAGCTGAGATTCCTGACAAACAATTCTGGGAGAAGCTGCCAATTCGGGTTTTCAGGAAAACATTGACTGGTAAGGGAATATTGTCTAAGTCATATCATGTATATTTTAAACAACATAAGTTAAATGCATCTTGAGTCATCGGCATACTTTGAAATTTTGCAGAAGACTTTGACAAGGCCCTTCAATACGAAAAACAAGCTGAAATGTTTTCGAGCCCAGAAGAAGTGTTAACCAAACGGAGCCACATCACCCCTGAACGTTATAGAAACGATGAGGAAGATGTGTTTGATGCTGACGGTATAGTCACTTTTCAAAGACTGTTTACTTACAATACTCAAATACTACTTAGTGGTGCATACATTTTTTTGTCTTCGTTGGTTTAGATGAAGAGGAAATTCGGCCAAAAAAGAAGTGCAGAAAAGAGAAAACACAGATCTTCGTCCAGGCACCCCCACTGCCAGAGCTCCCAACCTTTAACTTTCCAATCTCCAGCGAGTACCAGACCACTTCAGCCAGTACCAGCCAATACCAGACCACTCCAAGGCATCCAGGCCGACCCCACAGCCCAGCGAGAAGCAGCACTTCCAGGCTCAGTCCAGACAGGAATGCGTCCAGCTCAAGCCAGTACCAGACCACTCCAGCCAGTACGAGTCAGTACCAGACCGCTCCAAGAAGCAGCAGGAATGCCCTTGACAGTGAACGTTAGTTGGCTATTTAACTGTTGATAGGTGGTGTTAAACAGGCTGTTACAACGGGCAGTAATACGAATTACCTCTTTGACTTTTGTTGTCTTTGCAGTTTTCCAGTTGAACATGAAAGTTCAAAATATACTTGAGAACCAGGGAGAAATTATGCGCATGCTGAGAGGGCTGGCAGCACAGTTTGTGGGGCCAGAATCTGTGGATGTTCAAGATCTCATTGATCAGCCTTTCGAGACTCTTGAGCAGCTGAAGGCCTTCTGTGAACGGCTCGACACTGATCTTCTGCTCAGAAAGCAGCTGGTAATTAGTTTTAATTCCCCACTGCAAAAATATCTTGCTCAGTTATCAAAAAACAATTTCTAATCAAGTACAATATTGTTGTTTATTTATTTGTATAGGTGAAAGCTCTTACTGCTCTTGGTGGGCAGAATTTGGCAGACACGGTGAGGACAATGCTGAGGAAAATTGCCACAAACAAAGTCCTGGAGCAGCTTGGCCTCCGTGGAAAGTCAGGAAAAGTGGCGTTTGAGGACTTGCCCCTTTACAGAATAATAAATAGTAAGTGTTAATAATAGGTTTGCATCTTTGAGCATATGTTGCATGTATGCTCACAAGGTCGATCTAGCTGTTATTATTACAGTATTTATTCCAAAGGGAATTCTAAATGGTGCTGGTGATTGCAGAGGCATGCAGGGGTGTTTACAAGCAGACAACCACAGCTGAAGTGGATTGTGAGCTTGGAGAGGTCCTGAAACTGGCCACTTTTCGAAAGGGGGGTTCAAAATTTGAGGTACGGAGAAGAGAAGATATCCCAATTTTGAATTCCATTTTATTGAAGTTCCACTGCATGTCTTTTGGATTTGCAATTATAACTACTTGCAGGAGAAGAGGAGGAATTAAGAGGGAGGACAAAAAAGGAAAAAGAAACAAGCAAAAGAACAGAGTGAGATGAGAGGTAAATGATAAAGTAATTATGCCAATGTTTTAATTCAATTCAATTAATCTAAATTCAAGTGCTGTCTTTGTTGTATTTGTGATAATTATTTACTTCCAGGATTTGGGTTTCCCTGCTTGGGCTGCTGCCCCCGCGACCCGACCTCGGATAAGCAGAAGAAGATGGATGGATGGATGGATGGATGGATGGATGGATGGATGGATGGATGGATGGATGGATGGATTTACTTCCAGGAAGAGAACCAAGAAGGGGCAGGATACACTGACGCGCACGACCAAGACCACTGCATTCCATTCCATTTATAAATGATAAATGATAAATGGGTTGTATGTCAAAGCGCTTTGAGTACCTTGAAGGTAGAAAAGCGCTATACAAGTATATACTTGTATAGCGCTTTTCTACCTTCAAGGTACTCAAAGCGCAATTGACAGTATTTCCACATTCACCCATTCACACACACATTCACACACTGATGGAGGGAGCTGCCATGCAAGGCGCCACCAGTACCCATCAGGAGCAAGGGTGAAGTGTCTTGCCCAAGGACACAACGGACGTGCTTAGGATGGAAGAAGGTGGGGATTGAACCCGAGTAACCATCAACCCTCCGATTGCTGGCACGGCCACTCTACCAACTTCGCCACGCCGTCCCCATTTTTGTATTATATCACTAATAAAGAATTATTTCTGTTGAAATCACTATCACAAATAAAGAATTAATTCTGTTGAAATTTCTGTTTGAGTGTTATTCCTGACAATATAGCATAAAAACAGATGTAAATAGCATGTTCCTAAACAGTTGCTTAAACGTTCTAGCCAAACGTTCTTGGCTAACGTTCTGCTAACCAAGCAAGAACTCCACAACCAAACGTTCTTTGAACGTTATAAACGAACGTTCCCAGAACAATGCCACAGCGTTGTCCTAACGTTCACATAACGTTCCCTTGTTACCTGGGCCGTTACAATTTAGATACACAAAGAACGGCAAACAAAGCTGTTAACAGCGACAAGCTTTGCCCAATTCACATGAAACCTCATCCCCTCTCGAAGTGCAGATCATTTCGAATGAAAACACTCGATGATCGAAAAGCATTCTTAAAAGAGAACCACATTTGCTTCAAATGCTGTTCTTCATCTACACACAATGCAAAAAACTGTATGGTCAAGATACAGTGCTCTGAGTGTCTTGATGAAAAACACTGCACTGCTCTTCACCCAGGAACAGCACCCTGGTTTAAAGAAACTGAACCTGCAGCAGAGTATGGCAGGGAAAGTGACTCCGCTAAGGAGATCACGTCCAAGTGCACACAGGTTTGTGGCATGAACGAAGCAGGCAGATCCTGCCCTAAAATGAGTCTTGTTAAAGTGTACCCAGCAGGTGAACCTGAACAAGCAGTAAGGCTCTATGCCATCCATGATGAACAAAGTAACAGGTCGTTAGTATGTCCTGAGTTTTTTTAATTGTTCAATGACCGTGGCCCTAGTTCCCCTTACTCACTAAGGACATGTGCTTGTACTAAAAAAGCAATGGGCAGGAGAGCTACAGGATATGTAGTGGCAGCCTTGGATGGTTCAGTCCACATCCCATTGCCTAGCCTCATTGAATGTATAAATATCCCAAACGATAGAGATGAAATTCCCATACCCAGTGCAGCTATGCAACACAGTCACCTAAAGTCAGTAGCTCACCTTATCCCTGACCTGGACTCTAATGCCCCTATACTCATGCTTCTCGGACGGGATGTTGTTAGAGTTCACAAAGTCCATAAACAGATAAGTGGCCTTAACAACGCACCCTATGCACAAAAATTGGACCTCGGGTGGGTCATAGTAGGAAACGTGTGTTTAGGTGATGTCCACAAAACTGTCGCTGTGAAGACGCTGTTCACAAATACAACTGAGAAGGGGTGTCCTACAATGTTTGAGCCATGCCCCAATGTATTTAATAATAACGAGACATTGTGAGCTACAAGTTCCATTCAGCTTCAGCACTCAACTTGTGGATAGCGCTTGTGAACCTGATCATTTAGGATGTAATGTGTTCAAATAAACCAGGCATGACAATTACATCGCACCCTCCATTCAGGACAAAGCCTTCTTGAAAATAATGTAAGAAGGATACAGACAAGAGCTGACAGCTCCATTACAATTCAAGTCGCCACGTCAAAAACTCCCTAACAACAGAATTTCACCATTTAATTACAGTAACCTAATGGCAGCTAATGGTTCCAGTATAAAACTGTTTTTTAAAAACTGCTATGCAGTGTGAATACATTTGCATAGCAGTTTTTAAAAACAGTTTTATACTGGAACCATTAGCTGCCAGTAGGTTACTGTAATTAAATGGTGAAATGTCTTACAGTGTGAGATAATGTGAAAAAAGCAATAAAACATTATTCAAACACAACTCCTAAACCAAACATGCAAAATGTCTAAAAATGCCTGTAATATTGAATATATGTGAGTTTCACTAGAATCAGTTGTTTTTGTAAGGTTTGCAAATACAAATATTAGATTTTAAACATAATGACAGTATAACTGCCACACTCAATATGAAACCACACATGAAAATTGTCTAATCATGAATTAAGAAATGTATTTTTGTGAGTTTTACTAGAAACATTTTCTTTTGTAAGGTTTGCAAACACAAAAGTTTTTTTTTTTTTACTCAATATGACAGTAAAACTGTCACGCTCAATATGTCAGTTATTTAAACATAACTGCTAAACTACACATGAAAAATGACTAATAATGCCTCAAATAATGCATTCTTGTAAGGTTTGCAAAAACATAAAGTAGTTTTTTTACTCAATATGACTGTAATGTTCTTACAATCCTGAGATAATGCAAAAAAAGCAATACAAATGTATTCAAACATAACTCCTAAAAAACAGATGCAAAATGGCTAATAATACCTGGAGATATGTATCTTTATTAGTTTTACTAGAAAAATAATCTTTTGTAAGGTTTGCAAAGACACAAGTTAGATTTTTTTATTCAATATGACAGTATAACTGTCATACTAAATATGAAAGTTATATAAACATAACTCCAAAACCAAACATGCATAATGTCTAAAAATGTCTGTAATATGGAATCTATGTGAGTTTTACCAGAATAAGGTATTTTGGTAAGGTTTAGAAATACAAAAATTATGTTTTACTCATAATGACACTATAACTGCCACAAACAATATGACAGTTTTTTCAAACATAACTCCTAAACCACAAATGCAAAATGGCTAATATTGCCTGGAGAAATTTATCTTTGTGAGTTTTACTGGAAAAAACATAATTTGTAAGGTTTTCAAAAGCAGAAAGTAGTTGTTTACTCAATATGACAATTATGTTCTTAGAATCTTGAGATAATGCGAAAAAAGCAATACAAATGTATTCCATCATAATTCCTAAACCAAACATGCAAGATGTCTAAAAATGAATTAAGAAATGTATCTTTGTGAGTTTACTAGAAACAATTTCTTTTGTAAGGTTTGCAAACACACAAGTTCTTTTTTTTAACTCAATATGACAGTGTAACTGCCACGCTCAATATGTCAGTTATTTAAACATAACTCCTAAACTACACATTAAAAATGGCTAATAATGCCTGAAATGATGCATTCTTGTGAGTTTTGCTCCATAATGCTTTTTTGAGGCTTGCAAACACAAAAAGTAGTTTTTTACTCAATATGACAATAATGTTCTTAGAATCCTGAGATAATGCGAAAAAAGCAATAAAAATGTATTCAATCATAATTCCTAAACCAAACATGCAACATGTCTAAAAATGCCTGTAATATTGAATCCTTGTGAGTTTTACTAGAATCAGTTGTTTTTGTAAGGTTTGCAAATACAAAAATTAGGTTTTACTCACTATGCCAGTATACTGTCACACTCAATATGACAGTTATTAACGAAATTAGTAAACCGCCCATGCAAAATGGCAAAAAATGTCTTAAATAATGCATCATTGGGAGTTTTACTCCAAACATATGCTTTTTTAAGGCCTGCAAACACAAAAAGTAGTTTTTTACTCAATATGACTGTAATGTTCTTAGAATCCTGAGATAATGCAAAAAAAGCAATACAAATGTATTCAAACATAACTCCTAAACTACAGATGCAAAAGGGCTAATAATACCTTTAGATATGTATCTTTGTTAATTTTACTAGAAAAATATTATTTCTTTTACAAAGACACAGGTTAGTTTTTTTATTCAATATGACAGTATAACTGTCATACTAAAAATTAAAGTTATATAAACATAACTCCAAAACCAAACATGCATTATGTCTAAAAATGCCTGTAATATTGAATCTATGTGAGTTTTACCAGAATAAGGTATTTTGGTAAGGTTTACAAATACAAAAATTATGTTTTACTCATAATGACAGTATAACTGCCTTAAACAATATGACAGTTTTTTCAAACATAACTCCTAAACCACTAATGCAAAATGGCTAATATTGCCTGGAGAAATTTGTCTTTGTGAGTTTTACTGGAAAAAACATAATTTGTAAGGTTTGCAAAAACAGAAAGTAGTTTTTTACTCAATATGACAATTATGTTCTTAGAATCCTGAGATAATGCGAAAAAAGCAATAAAAATGTATTCCATCATAATTCCTAAACCAAACATGCAAGATGTCTAAAAATGAATTAAGAAATGTATCTTCGTGAGTTTTACTAGAAACATTTTCTTTTGTAAGGTTTGCAAACACACAAGTTAATTTTTTTTACTAATATGACAGTTTAACTGCCACGCTCAATATGTCAGTTATTTAAACATAACTCCTAAACTACACATGAAAAATGGCTAATAATGCCTCAAATAATGCATTCTTGTGAGTTTTGCTCGAAACATGTGCTTTTTTAAGGCTTGCAAACACAAAAAGTAGTTTTTTACTCAATATGACAATAATGTTCTTAAATCCTGAGATAATGCGAAAAAAGCAATAAAAATGTATTCAATCATAATTCCTAAACCAAACATGCAACATGTTTAAAAATGCCTGTAACATTGAATCCATGTGAGTTTTACTAGAATCAGTTGTCTTTGTAAGGTTTGCAAATACAAAAATTAGGTTTTACTCACTATGACAGTATTCTGTCACACTCAATATGACAGTTATTAAACATAACTAGTAAACCACACATGCAAAATGGCTAATAATGCCTGAAATAATGCATCATTGGGAGTTTTACTGTAAACATATGCTTTTTTAAGGCTTGCAAAAACAAAAAGTAGTTTTTTACTCAATATGACAGAAATGTTATTGGAATCCTGAGACACTGCGAAAAAAGCAATACAAATGTATTCAAACATAACTCCTAAACAACACATGCAAAATGGCTAATAAATCCTAAAGACGTGTATCTTTGTTAGTTTTACTAGAAAAATGATCTTTTGTAAGGTTTGCAAAGACACAAGTTAGTTTTTTTAATTCAATACGACATACTAAATATGAAAGTTATTTGAACATAACTCCAAAACCAAATATGCAATCTGTCTAAAAATGTCTGTGATATTGTATCTATGTGAGTTTTACTAGTAACAGTTTTTTTGTAAGGTTTGCAAATACAAAAATTAGGTTTTACTCACTATGACAGTATACTGTCACACTCAATATGACAGTTTTTAAACATAACTCCTAAACAACACATGCGAAATTGCTAATAATAACTGGAGAAATGTATCTTTGTTAGTTTTACTAGAATAATGATAATTTGTACTGTTTGCAAAGACACAAGTTGGTTGTTTTACTCAATATGACTACATATGAAAGTTATATAAACATTACTCCAAAATTCAAACATGCAATATGTCTAAAAATGCCTGTAATATTGAATCAATGTGACTTTTACCAGAATCAGGTAAAAGGTTCACAAATACAAAAAATAGGTGTTACTCATAATGACAGTTTTACTGCCACTTTCAATATGACAGTTATTTAAACATAACTCTTAAACCACACATGTGAAATGGCTAATATTGCCTGGAAAATTTATCTTTGTGAGTTTTACTGAAAAAAAAATATTGTTTAAGGTTTGTAAAGACACAAGTTGGTTTTTTTTACTCAATATGACAGTATAACTGTCATACTAAATATGAAAGTTATATAATTATAACTCCAAAAGCAAACATGCATTATGTCTAAAAATGCCTGTAATATTGTATTCATGTGAGTTTAACTAGAATCAGTTGTTTTTGTAAGGTTTGCAAATACAAAATATGGTTTTTTCTTACTATGACGGTATACTGTCACACTCAATCTGACAGTTATTTAAACATAACTCCAAAACCACACATGCACAATGGCTAATAATGCCTGGAGAAATGTATCTTTGTGAGTTTTACTAGAAAAAATATATTTTGTAAGGTTTGCAAAGACACAAGTTAGTTGTTTTACTCAATATGACAGTATCATACTAAATCCATCCATCCATTCATTTGCTTCCGCTTATCCGAGGTCGGGTTGCGGGTGCAGCAGCCTAAGCAGAGAAGCCCAAACTTCCCTCTCCCCAGCCACTTTGTCCAGCTCTTCTCGGGGGATCCCGAGGCATTCCCAGGCCAGCCGGGAGACATAGTCTTCCAAATGTGTCCTGGGTCTTCCCCGTGGCCTCCTGCCGGTCAGACTTGCCCTAAACACCTCCCTAGGGAGGCGTCCGGGTGGCATCCTGAGCAGATGCCCAAACCACCTCATCTGGCTCCTCTAAATGTGGAGGAGCAGCAGCTTTACTCTGAGTTCCTCCCGGATGACAGAGCTTCTCACCCTATCTTTAGGGAGAGACCGCCACCCGGCGGAGGAAACTCATTTCGGCCGCTTGCACCCGTGATCTTGTCATTTCGGTCATAACCCAAAGCTCATGACCATAGGTGAAATAGGAACGTAGATCGACCGGTAAATTGAGAGCTTTGCCTTACGGCTCAGCTCCTTCTTCACCACAACGGATCGATACAGCGTCCTCATTACTGAAGATGCCGCAGCGATCCGCCTGTGGATCTCACGATCCACTGTTCCCCCACTCGTGAACAAGACTCCTAGGTTCTTGAACTCTTCCACTTGGGGCAAGATCTCCTCCCCAACCTGTAGATGGCACTCCACCCTTTTCCGGGCGAGAACTACGGACTCAGACTTGGAGGTGCTGATTCTCATCCCAGTCGCTTCACACTCGGCTGCGAACCGATCCAATGAGAGCTGAAGATCCTGGCCAGTTGAAGCCATCAGGACCACATTATCTGCAAAAAGCAGAGACCTAATCCTGCAGCCACCAAACCGGATCCCCTCAACACCATGACTGCGCCTAGAAATTCTGTCCATAAAAGTTATGAACAGAATCGGTGACAAAGGGAAGCCTTGGCGGAGTCCAACCCTCACTGGAAAGGGGTCCGACTTACTGCCGGCAATGCGGACCAAGCTCTGACACTGATCATACAGGGAGCGACCCGCCACAATCAGACAGTCCGATACCCCATACTCTCTGAGCACTCCTCACAGGACTTCCCGGGATACGGTCGAATGCCTTCTCCGTCCACAAAGCACATGTAGACTGGTTAGGCAAACTCCCATGCACACTCAAGGACCCTGCCGAGATAATAGAGGTGGTCTAGAGTTCACGACCAGGACAAAAACCACACTGTTCGTCCTGGATCCGAGGTTCGACTATCCGGCGTAGCCTCCTCTCCAGTACACATGAAAAGACCTTACCGGGAAGGCTGAGGAGTGTGATCCATGATAGTTGGCACTCACCCTCCGGTTCCCCTTCTTAAAGAGAGGAACCACCACCCCGGTCTCCCAATCCAGAGGTACCGCCCCCAATGTCCACGCCATGTTGAAGAGTCTTGTCAACCAAGACAGCCCCACAGCATGCAGAGCCTTAAGGATCTCATCCACCCCCGGGGCCTTGCCACCGAGGAGCCTTTTAACTACCTCAGCAACTTCAGCCCCAGAAATAGGAGAACCCACCACAGATTCCCCAGGCACTGCTTAATCATAGGAAGACATGTTGGTGGGATTGAGGATGTCTTCGAAGTATTCCCTCCACCGATCCACAACAGCCGCAGTAGAGGTCAGCAGCACACACCAGATAGGCTCTTTCTTCAGTTTGACGGCTTCCCTCACTGCTGGTGTCCACCAGCGGGTTCTAAGATTACCGCCACGACATGCACCAAACACTTTGAGGCCACAGCTCCAATCAGCCGCCTCGACAAGAGAGGCACGGAAAATGGTCCAGCACCTCCCTCGTGACACGTTCAAAGTTCTTCCGGAGGTGGGAATTGAAACTCTCTCTGACAGGAGACTCTGCTAGGCGTTCCCAGCAGACCCTCACAATGCATTTGGGCCTGCCAGGTCTGTCCGGCATCCTCCCCCACCATCGGAGCCAGCTCACCACCAGGTGGTGATCGGTAGAAAGCTCTGCCCCTCTCGTCACCCGAGTGTCCAAAACATGGGGCCGCAAATCCGATGACACAACTACAAAGTCAATCATGGAACTGCGGCCGAGGGTGTCCTGGTGCCAAGTGCACAAATGGACACCCTTATGTTTGAACATTGTGTTTGTTATGGACAATCCGTGACGAGTACAAAAGTCCAATAACAAAGCACCACTTGGGTTCAGATCCGGGTGGCCATTTTTCCCAATCACTTCTCTCCAGGTTTCACTGTCGTTGCCAACATGAGCGTTGAAGCCCCCCAGCAGAACAAGGGAATCACCCGAGGGAGCACTCTCCAGTACTCCCTCAAGGGAATCCAAAGAAGTGGGTACTCTGAGCTGCTGTTTGGTGCGTAAACACAAACAACAGTCAGGACCCGTCCCCCAACCCGAAGGCGGAGGAAGCTACCATCTCGTCTACTGTCTTAAAGTCCAACGTGCAGGAGGAGGATTGCCACCCCAGCCTGTCACCTCTCATTGCTTGCAATGCCAGAGTAGAGAAAACATGTTCCAGAGCCCTTGCTGTGCGTAGAAGTGAGTCCAACTATATCTAGCCGGAACTTCTCCTTCCCTCCCAGCGAGGTGACGTTCCACATCTCAAGAGCTAGCTTATGTCGCCGATGATTGGACCGCCCAGGGTCCTGCCTTCGGCTGCTGCCCAGCTCACACTGCACCCGACCTCTATGACCCAGCCCATGAGTGGTGAGCCCATTGGAGGGGGGACCCACATTGCCTCTTCAAGCTGAGCCTGAGTCCCATGGGGACAGGCCCGGCCACCAGGCGCTCGCCATCGTGCCCCACCTCTGGGCCTGGCTCCAGAAGGGAGCCCCGGTGACCCGCGTCAGGGCGAGGAAAAATCTAGGTCCTCGATTTGTACTTCTCATAAAGGTCTTTGAGCTGCTTTTTGTCTGATCCCTCACCTAGGACCTGTTTGTCTGGGAGACCCTACCAGGGGGCATTGAAGCCCAAGTACCAATGGATGGACGAGCGATAACCTGCTGCCACCTGGCCGCCGCAGCTAAATCCATCATACTGGTGTGTTTTTGATAACAAGGTAATTCCCGTGCAATCGGAGTCACTTGTACCTTGATGTGTCATTTTCTGTTTGAATTGCTTTATATATATATTCATAAAGTCCGAAATTAAATAGCGTCACAGTCAGCATCACAGACACTATCGTTGACCACATGCTAGCTAGCTAAGTTTTCTTCATTTTTGTCATAGTGATCATAATGTCATAGTCATCTCAAAAAGATGATAACTTGCAACATATGTGCTACGACTTGCAGCAATGTATTGCGTATGTTAGACACATGCGAAGTCTCAGTTGAATGCCTAATGCATCGTTTAAGTGTGCTTTCCCTGAATGCACAAGAGTTTTTTCCAACTTCTCAGCCTTCAAAATTCACAGCCGTCACCATAAATATGGCAAGAGTAGGACTGATCTGTATAGCGCAGAAGGTTTACCTTGTAATATTGTCTCATGTAGAGCGAAGTGCGATGATATACGGGGCCTTCTCCTGCATTTGAAAAGTCATATTACCGAAGGTAGGACAGTTACGTGCCCCTTCAGTCAATGTGAAAAAAGATTTACAGTCAAGTCTACTTTCACATCGCACGTGTCAAGGAAGCTCTACGGCTACACTGAACAAAGTTTGACTTGCTCAATAGAAAATCCAAGCAGCTCCTGTGCAACACTGATGATGACTATTGTGATACGCAACTTGAGAATTCAGGATATTCCTGTTATGAAGACATGGAGGTCTACCCCGAAAAAACAGATGAAGGTCAATTCCTCAGAAACGTAGCCTTGTTTTATATGAAACTACAAGCGAAATTGCTACTTCCACCCTCTACTGTTCAAACCATCATTGATCACTAGCAAGAATTACATGACACAAATCAGTCACTTTTGCTGTCCAAACTTAAAGACAAGTTGACACTGCTTGGGCTTGATGAAGCCGCTGTAAGTACTGTGATTGATACCCTGAAAAGTGAGGATCTCCTCAGTGCCAACAATACACACACACTCAAAACTGACCATAAAAGAAAAACGTTTTACAAAAATAACTTTAAATATGTGTAGCCACTCCCAATTTGTCTTGGTCAGAATGAATCAGGCAAAGAATGTTTTCTACAATATGTGCCAGTGAAAAACACCATTGAGTCACTGTTATCCTTAAAGTCTGTGAGGGAGCAAATACAGCAAGTAAAAACTAGAATCCAACCTGATAATGTTATTCAGGATTTGTGGGATGGCACAAATATTTAAAAGAACATGCTGCTCAAAGACAGGACAGACAGCTTAGGCATAATTCTTTATCAAGATTCCTTTGAAGTGGCAAATCCACTAGGGTCTGGAAGGAAAAACCACAAGATTGTCAACAAGCTGTCCAACCACACTGGTCGCTTTGGTGTAGAACACATTAAAGCCTTCTACAGAAAGCTAGGAGTATCCAACAATGATTTCAAATTAGAAATTGTCACAGCTGATGAGGTGCTTAAAAAATTGAGCGCGCTCCACCCAAACAAGGCCACCGACCTTGATAATATTCCCTTCAGATTCCTCAGGGACTCTTCCTCCATCATCACGCACATAATAAACCTTTCAATTTCACACGGCCAAGTACGAAAATATTTTAAGACAACAAGAGTAACTCCCCTCTTTGAAAAAGGAAGCAAATTGGAACCTGGCAACTACCGACCTGTTTCTATTCTCAGTTCCATTTCGAAAGTAATGGAAACAATCGTTTATGAACAGGTTGATAGTTGCCTTGCCACTAATAAACTCATATACAAATTCCAATCCGGCTTCAGAACCAACCACTCCACTGACACATGCCTTCTCTATCTGACCGACCACATCAAACATGAGGTGGACGCGGGCAAATACTGCGGCATGGTCATGCTGGACCTTCAGAAGGCATTTGACACCGTTCACCAGGCTATACTGTTGGATAAGCTCAGAGCAATCGGATTTAACAAAACCTCATCGAGCTGGATGCAATCTTACTTGAGGGAAGAGAACAGGTGGTAGAGTTGAACGGCACCGTGCCCCCCCCCCCCCCCCCCCCCCCCCTCATTGAGCTGTGGAGTCCCCCAAGGCAGTATATTGGGGCCTTTACTGTTCCTAATATACACAAACGACTTGTCAACGGCATGCAACTGTGAATTGTTCTTGTTTGCGGATGACTCGGCCTTGCTGGTATCAGACAAGGGACAAGTCACAGGTGGAGAAAATCCTCAGTGCTGAACTCTGTAGAACTTGCACCTGGCTCGCTGACAACAAGCTATCCATACACTTGGGTAAAACGGAATCCATCCTGTTTGGGTCCCACATCAACCATAAGAAAGTCAATGACTTCACTATAAAAGTGGGTGTCATTGTTATCACCAGGAAGGATGAGGTCACCTACCTATGTTCCATTCTAGAGGCTAATCTTTCCTGCGATAAAATGGCAACCAAGCTAATCAAAAAGGTCAACCAACGAACGAGATTTCTCTATAGAATCTCCTCTCTGGTCAACAAAAGCACCATGAGGATTCTGGCGGGAACTCTCGTTCAACCCTTTTTCGATTACACATGCACCTCCAAAACCCTCAATTCTAAACTCCAAACATCCCAGAACAAGCCAGTCAGATTACTTCTAGACCTCCACCCCAGATCCCACCTCACTCCTACCCACTTCTCAAAAGTGGGCTGGCTCAGGGTGGAGGACAGAGTAAAACAACTTGCACTGAGCCTAGTCTATAAAATCCGCTACACCTCCCTGATACCGAAGTACATGTCAAACTACTTCCTTAACGTTAATGACCGCCATAACCGCAACACCAGGGGGAGCTCCACTAACCACGTTAAACCCAGATTCCGATGTAATAAAGGTCTTAACTCATTCTCTTTCTATCCCACATCAATGTGGAATGCGCTCCCAACAGGTATAAAAGAAAGGGCATCTCTATCCTCCTTCAAAACCGCAATAAAAGTACACCTCCAGGCAGCTACAACCCTAAACTAACACCCTCCCCGGATTGTTAATAATCAAATGTAAACAATCAAATGCAGATACTTTTTCTTATGCCTTCTGAGCTCTCTCTCTCTCTCTCTCTCTCTCTCTCTCTATGTCCACAACTTACTGTACATATCCTACTAAGTCAGACCTACAATGTTCCAATATCTATTTCTCTGTTCTCAATTGTTGATGACTGATGAAAACAACCCAACCTAACACCCCCCTCCCCCTCCACACCCCGGATTGTAAATAATGTAAATAATTCAATGTGATTATCTTGTGTGATGACTGAATTATGATAATAGTAGTGTATATCTGTATCATGAATCAATTTAAGTGGACCCCGTCTTAAGCAAGTTGAAAAACTTATTTGGGTGTTACCATTTAGTGGTCAATTGTACGGAATATGTACTTCACTGTGCAACCTACTAATAAAAGTCGCAATCAATCAATCAATCAATCAAAGTCCGGCCTTCATGCCAAGAGCCTAAATCTCTAATGTGAGTGACTTCATTAACTTTGTTCGCCGGGAAATAGTAGCAACAGGACTACTGCAATTTAACGACGAGCCTCAAAATTTCAGAGCTTGGAAACGGTCCTTTAAAAATGCAATAAATGGATTAGA
This sequence comes from Entelurus aequoreus, assembly GCF_033978785.1. Taxonomy (NCBI): domain Eukaryota; kingdom Metazoa; phylum Chordata; class Actinopteri; order Syngnathiformes; family Syngnathidae; genus Entelurus; species Entelurus aequoreus. The sequence continues at coordinate 31,894,273 of NC_084754.1, read as the reverse complement.
TTTAACAACAAGTGAGGAGATGGACTTGATGTTAAAGTGGCTTGGCAAAGAATCCTCTGAACACGTAGAACAAATTAGAGCCATACACATTAACAACCCAACCAAAGATCTCAATATGATGTGGGACAGGCTTGAGCAATGTTATGGCTCAGTTGAAGTGATTGAGGATACACTCTTCAAAAGAATTGATATGTTCCCCAAAATCACATCCAAAGACTACACAAAACTAAGGAAGTTTAGTGACCTGCTCATGGAAATGCAGAGTGCTAAAGCTGAAGGAGACCTTCCTGGTCTTGCGTTTTTGGATACCGCAAGAGGACTAAATCCAATTGTGCAGAAACTTCCCTTATTTGCAAGAAAGGTGGATCACAGTAGGAGCTAAATACAAATGCGCACAACGTGTCCCCTTTCCACCATTCAATGTTTTTGTAGACTTTGTAACGCAAGAAGCTAACTCAAGAAATGACCCAAGCTTTAATTTTACATCGTTCCCTGACGTACCCAAACTCGACAAACTGCCTTGGAGAGCATATAAACAAAAATAAATTTCAATGCACAAAACTGATGTTGTCTCCCGTTACAATTTAGATACACAAAGAACGGCAAACAAAGCTGTTAACAGCGACAAGCTTTGCCAAATTCACATGAAACCTCATCCCCTCTCGAAGTGCAGATCATTTCGAATGAAAACACTCGATGATCGAAAAGCATTCTTAAAAGAGGACCACATTTGCTTCAAATGCTGTTCTTCATCTACACACAATGCAAAAAACTGTATGGTCAAGATACAGTGCTCTGAGTGTCTTGATGAAAAACACTGCACTGCTCTTCACCCAGGACCAGCACCCTGGTTTAAAGAAACTGAACCTGCAGCAGAGTATGTGACTCCGCTAAGTCGGAGGAGATCACGTCCAAGTGCACACAGGTTTGTGGTGTGAACGAAGCAAGCAGATCCTGCTCTAAAATTAGTCTTGTTAAAGTGTACCCAGCAGGCCGTCCTGAACAAGCAGTAAGGCTCTATGCCATCCATGATGAACAAAGTAACAGGTCGTTGGTATGTCCCGAGTTTTTTTAATTGTTCAATGACCGTGGCCCTAGTTCCCCTTACTCACTAAGGACATGTGCTGGTACTAAAAAAGCAATGGGCAGGAGAGCTACAGGATATGTAGTGGCAGCCATGGATGGTTCAGTCCACATCCCATTGCCTAGCCTCATATCCCAAACGATAGAGATGAAATTCCCACACCTAGTGCAGCTATGCAATACAGTCACCTAAAGTCAGTAGCTCACCTTATCCCTGACCTGGATTCTAATGCCCCTATACTCATGCTTCTCGGACGGGATGTTGTTAGAGTTCACAAAGTCCATGAACAGATAAGTGGCCTTAACAACGCACCCTATGCACAAAAATTGGACCTCGGGTGGGTCATAGTAGGAAACGTGTGTTTAGGTGATGTCCAAAAAACTCTCGCTGTGAAGACGCTGTTCACAAATACAACTGAGAAGGGGCGTCCTACAATGTTTGAGCCATGCCCCAATGTATTTAATGTAATAGCGAGACATTGTGAGCTACAAGTTCCATTCAGCTTCAGCACTCAACTTGTGGATAGCGCTTGTGAACCTGATCATTTAGGATGTAATGTGTTAAAACAAACCAGACATGACAATTACCTCGCACCCTCCATTCAGGACAAAGCCTTCTTGAAAATAATGGAAGAAGGATACAGACAAGAGCTGGACAGCTCCATTACAATTCAAGTCGCCATGTCAAAAACTCCCTAACAACAGAATTTCACCATTTAATTACAGTAACCTAATGGCAGCTAATGTTTCCAGTATAAAACTGTTTTTTAAAAACTGCTATGCAGTATGAATACATTTGCATAGCAGTTTTTAAAAACAGTTTTATACTGGAACCATTAGCTGCCAGTAGGTTACTGTATTTAAATGGTGACATTTCTTACAGTGTGAGAAAATGTGAAAAAAACAATAAAAAATTATTCAAAAAAAACTCCTAAACCAAACATGCAAAATGTCTAAAAATGCCTGTAATATTGAATATATGTGAGTTTCACTAGAATCAGTTGTTTTTGTTAGGTTTGCAAATACAAAAATTAGGTTTTAAACATAATGACAGTATAACGGCCACGCTCAATATGAAACCACACATGAAAATTGTCTAATAATTAATTAAGAAATGTATCTTTGTGAGTTTTACTAGAAACATTTTCTTTTGTAAGGTTTGCAAACACAAAAGTTATTTTTTTTACTCAATATGACGGTAAAACTGCCACACTCAATATGTCAGTTATTTAAACATAACTGCTAAACTACACATGAAAAATGGCTAATAATGCCTCAAATAATGCATTCTTGTTAGTTTTGCTCGAAACATATGCTTTTTTAAGGCTTGCAAACACAAAAAGTAGTTTTTTACTCAATATGACAATAATGTTCTTAGATTATCTGAGATAATGCGAAAAAAGCAAACACATTAGATGCCCGAACCACCTCATCTGGCTCCTCTCAATGTGGAGGAGCAGCAGCTTTACTCTGAGTTCCTCCCGGATGACAGCGCTTCTCACCCTATCTCTAGGGAGAGTCCCGCCACCCGGCGGAGGAAACTCATTTCGGCCGCTTGTACCCGTGATCTTGTCCTTTCGGTCATAACCCAAAGCTCATGACCATAGGTGAATTGGGAACGTAGATCGACCGGTAAATTGAGAGCTTTGCCTTACGGCTCAGCTCCTTCTTCACCACAACGGATCGATACAGCGTCCTCATTACTGAAGATGCCGCACCGATCCGCCTGTGGATCTCACGATCCACTGTTCCCTCACTCGTGAACAAGACTCCTAGGTTATTGAACTCTTCCACTTGGGGCAAGATCTCCTCCCCAACCTGTAGATGGCACTCCCCCCTTTTCTGGGCGAGAACCATGGACTCAGACTTGGAGGGGCTGATTCTCATCCCAGTCGCTTCAAACTCGGCTGCGAACCGATCCAATGAGAGCTGAAGATCCTGGCCAGTTGACACCATCAGGACCACATTATCTGCAAAAAGCAGAGACCTAATCCTGCAGCCACCAAACCGGGTCCCCTCAACACCATGACTGCGCCTAGAAATTCTGTCCATAAAAGTTATGAACAGAATCGGTGACAAAGGGCAGCCTTGGCGGAGTCCAACCCTCACTGGAAAGGGGTCCGACTTACTGCCGGCAATGCGGACAAAGCTCTGACACTCATCATACAGGGAGCGACCCGCCACAATCAGACAGTCCGATACCCCATACTCTCTGAGCACTCCCCACAGGACTTCCCGGGATACGGTCGAATGCCTTCTCAGTCCACAAAGCACAGACTGGTTAGGCAAACTCCCATGCACACACAAGGACCCTGCCGAGAATATAGAGCTGGTCTAAAGTTCCACGACCAGGACGAAAACCACACTGTTCGTTCTGTATCCGATGTTCGACTATCTGGCTTAGCCTTCTCTCCAGTACACATGAAAAGACCTTACCGGGAAGGCTGAGGAGTGTGATCCACGATAGTTGGCACACACCCTCCGGTTCCCCTTCTTAAAGAGAGGAACCACCACCCCGGTCTCCCAATCCAGAGGTACCGCCCCCAATGTCCACACCATGTTGCAGAGTCTTGTCAACCAAGACAGCCCTACAGCATCCAGAGCCTTAAGGATCTCATCCACCCCCGGGGCCTTGCCACCGAGGAGCATTTTAACTACCTCATCAACTTCAGCCCCAGAAATAGGAGAACCCACCACAGATTCCCCAGGCACTGCTTAATCATAGGAAGACATGTTGGTGGGATTGAGGAGGTCTTCGAAGTATTCCCTCCACCGATCCACAACAGCCGCAGTAGAGGTCAGCGGCACATATTACACGGTGTTGACAGTAAACTGCTCTCTCCCCCCAAACCCCCAGATAGGCTCTTTCTTCAGTTTGACGGCTTCCCTCACTGCTGGTGTCCACCAGCGGGTTCTAAGATTACCGCCACGACATGCACCAAACACCTTGAGGCCACAGCTCCAATCAGCCACCTCGACAAGAGAGGCACGGAAAATGGTCCAGCACCTCCCTCGTGACATGTTCAAAGTTCTTCCGGAGGTGGGAATTGAAACTCTCTCTGACAGGAGACTCTCTGAGGCGTTCCCAGCAGACCCTCACAATGCATTTGGGCCTGCCAGGTCTGTCCGGCATCCTCCCCCACCATCGGAGCCAGCTCACCACCAGGTGGTGATCGGTAGAAAGCTCTGCCCCTCTCGTCACCCGAGTGTCCAAAACATGAGGCCGCAAATCCGATGACACAACTACAAAGTCAATCATGGAACTGCGGCCAAGGGTGTCCTGGTGCCAAGTGCACATATGGACTCCCTTATGTTTGAACATTGTGTTTGTTATGGACAATCCGTGACGAGTACAAAAGTCCAATAACAAAGCACCACTTGGGTTCAGATCCGGGTGGACATTTTTCCCAATCACGCAAGAATTACATGACACAAATCAGTCACTTTTGCTGTCCAAACTTAAAGACAAGTTGACAATGCTTGGGCTTGATGAAGCCGCTGTAAGTACTGTAATTGATACCCTGAAAAGTGAGGATCTCCACAGTGCCAGCAATACACACACACACTCAAAACTGACCATAAAAGAAAAAAGTTTTACAAAAATAACTTTAAATATGTGGAGCCAATCCCAATTTGTCTTGGTCAGAATGAATCAGGCAAAGAATGTTTTCTACAATATGTGCCAGTGAAAAACACCATTGAGTCACTGTTATCCTTAAAGTCTGTGAGGGAGCAAATACAGCGAGTAAAAACTAGAATCCAACCTGATAATGTTATTCAGGATTTGTGGGATGGCACAAATATTTAAAAGAACATGCTGCTCAAAGACAGGACAGACAGCTTAGGCATAATTCTTTATCAAGATTCCTTTGAAGTGGCAAATCCACTAGGGTCTGGAAGGAAAAAGCACAAGATTGTCAACAAGCTGTCCCACCACTCTGGTCGCTTTGGTGTAGAACACATTAAAGCCTTCTACAGAAAGCTAGGAGTATCCAACAATGATTTCAAACTAGAAATTGTCACAGCTGATGAGGTGCTTAAAAAATTGAGCGCGCTCCACCCAAACAAGGCCACCGACCTTGATAATATTCCCTTCAGATTCCTCAGGGACTCTTCCTCCATCATCACGCACATAATAAACCTTTCAATTTCACACGGCCAAGTACGAAAATATTTTAAGACAACAAGAGTAACTCCCCTCTTTGAAAAAGGAAGCAAATTGGAACCTGGCAACTACCGACCTGTTTTTATTCTCAGTTCCATTTCGAAAGTAATGGAAACAATCGTTTATGAACAGGTTGATAGTTGCCTTGCCACTAATAAACTCATATACAAATTCCAATCCGGCTTCAGAACTAACCACTCCACTGACACATGCCTTCTCTATCTGACCGACCACATCAAACATGAGGTGGACGCGGGCAAACACTGCGGCATGGTCATGCTGGACCTTCAGAAGGCCTTTGACAGCGTTCACCAGGCTATACTGTTGGATAAGCTCAGAGCAATCGGATTTAACAAAACCTCATCGAGCTGGATGCAATCTTACTTGAGGGGAGAGAACAGGTGGTAGAGGTGAACGGCACCATGCCCCCCCCTCTCAGTGAGGTGTGGAGTCCCCCAAGGCAGAATATTGGGGCCTTCACTGTTCCTAATATACATAAACAACTTGTCATCGGTATGCAACTGTGAATTGTTCTTGTTTGCGGATGACTCGGCCTTGCTGGTATCAGACAAGGGACAAGTCACAGATGGAGAAAATCCTCAGTGCTGAACTCTGCAGAACTTGCACCTGGCTCGCTGACAACAAGCTATCCATACACTTGGGTAAAACGGAATCCATCCTGTTTGGGTCCCACATCAACCATTAGAAAGTCAATGACTTCACTATAAAAGTGGGTGTCATTGTTATCACCAGGAAGGATGAGGTCACCTACCTAGGTTCCATTCTAGAGGCTAATCTTTCCTGCGATAAAATGGCAACCAAGCTAATCAAAAAGGTCAACCAATGAACGAGATTTCTCTGTAGAATCTCCTCTCTGGTCAACAAAAGCACCATGAGGATTCTGGCGGGAACTCTCGTTCAACCCTTTTTCGATAACGCATGCACCTCCTGGTACCCTAGCACCCCCAAAACCCTCAATTCTAAACTCCAAACATCCCAGAACAAGCAAGTCAGATTACTTCTAGACCTCCACCCCAGATCCCACCTCAGCCCACTTCTCAAAAGTGGGCTGGCTCAGGGTGGAGGACAGAGTAAAACAACTTGCACTGAGCCTAGTCTATAAAATCCGCTACACTTCCCTGATACCGAAGTACATGTCAAACTACTTCCTTAACGTTAATGACCGCCATAGCCGCAACACCAGGGGGAGCTCCACTAACCACATTAAACCCAGATTCCGATCTAATAAAGGTCTTAACTCATTCTCTTTCTATGCCACATCAATGTGGAATGCGCTCCCAACAGGTATAAAAGAAAGGGCATCTCTATCCTCCTTCAAAACCGCAATAAAAGTACACCTCCAGGCAGCTACAACCCTAAACTAACACCCTCCCGGATTGTTAATAATCAAATGTAAACAATCAAATGCAGATACTTTTGCTTATGCCTTCTGAGCTCTCTCTCTCTCTCTCTCTATGTCCACTACTTGCTGTACATATCCTACCAAGTCAGACCTACAATGTTCCAATATCCATTTCTCTGTTCTCAATTGTTGATGACTGATGATAACAACCAAACTTAACACCCCCCTCCCCCTCCACACCCCGGATTGTAAATAATGTAAATAATTCAATGTGATTATCTTGTGTGATGACTGTATTATGATAATAGTATATATATGGTAGTGTATATCTGTATCATGAATCAATTTAAGTGGATCCCGACTTCAACAAGTTGAAAAACTTATTTGGGTGTTACCATTTAGTGGTCAATTGTACGGAATATGTACTTCACTGTGCAACCTACTAATAAAAGTCGCAATCAATCAATCAATCAAAGTCCGGCCTTCATGCCAAGAGCCTAAATCTCTAATGTGAGTGACTTCATTAGATACTTTGCTCGCTGGGAAATAGTAGCAACAGGACTACTGCAATTTAACGACAAGCCTCAAAATTTCAGAGCTTGGAAACGCTCCTTTAAAAATGCAATAAATGGATTAGATTTAACAACAAGTGAGGAGATGGACTTGATGTTAAAGTGGCTTGGCAAAGAATCCTCTGAACACGTAGAACAAATTAGAGCCATACACATTAACAACCCAACCAAAGGTCTCAATATGATGTGGGACAGGCTTGAGCAATGTTATGGCTCAGTTGAAGGGATTGAGGATACACTCTTCAAAAGAATTGATATGTTCCCCAAAATCACATCCAAAGACTACACAAAACTAAGGAAGTTAGTGACCTGCTCATGGAAATGCAGAGTGCTAAAGCTGAATTGAGACCTTCCTGGTCTTGCGTTTTTGGATACCGCAAGAGGACTAAATCCAATTGTGCAGAAACTTCCCTTCAATTTGCAAGAAAGGTGGATCACAGTAGGAGCTAAATACAAATGCACACAACGTGTCCCCTTCCCACCATTCCAAGAAGCTAACTCAAGAAATGACCCAAGCTTTAACTTTACATCGTTCCCTGACGTACCCAAACTCGACAAACTGCCATGGAGAGCATATAAACAAAAATAAATGTCAATGCACAAAACTGATGTTGTCTCCAGTTACAATTTAGATACACAAAGAACGGCAAACAAAGCTGTTAACAGCGACAAGCTTTGCCCAATTCACATGAAACCTCATCCCCTCTCGAAGTGCAGATCATTTCGAATGAAAACACTCGATGATCGAAAAGCATTCTTAAAAGAGGACCACATTTGCTTCAAATGCTGTTCTTCATCTACACACAATGCAAAAAACTGTATGGTCAAGATACAGTGCTCTGAGTGTCTTGATGAAAAACACTGCACTGCTCTTCACCCAGGACCAGCACCCTGGTTTAAAGAAACTGAACCTGCAGCAGAGTATGGCGGGGAGAGTGACTCCGCTAAGTCGGAGGAGATCACGTCCAAGTGCACACAGGTTTGTGGCGTGAACGAAGCAGGCAGATCCTGCTCTAAAATTAGTCTTGTTAAAGTGTACCCAGCAGGCCATCCTGAACAAGCAGTAAGGCTCTATGCCATCCATGATGAACAAAGTAACAGGTCGTTAGTATGTCCTGAGTTTTTTGAATTGTTCAATGACCGTGGCCCTAGTTCCCCTTACTCACTAAGGACATGTGCTGGTACTAAAAAAGCAATGGACAGGAGAGCTACAGGATATGTAGTGGCAGCCTTGGATGGTTCAGTCCACATCCCATTGCCTAGCCTCATTGAATGTATAAATATCCCAAACGATAGAGATGTAATTCCCATACCCAGTGCAGCTATGCAACACAGTCACCTAAAGTCAGTAGCTCACCTTATCCCTGACCTGGACTCTAATGTCCCTATACTCATGCTTCTCGGACGGGATGTTATTAGAGTTCACAAAGTCCATAAACAGATAAGTGGCCTTAACAACGCACCCTATGCACAAAAATTGGACCTTGGGTGGATCATAGTAGGAAACGTGTGTTTAGGTGATGTCCACAAAACTCTCGCTGTGAAGACGCTTTTTCACAAATACAACTGAGAAGGGGCGTCTGTAGGACGCCCCTTCTCTTGATGTTTGAGCCATGTCCCAATGTATTTAATGTAATAGCGAGACATTGTGAGCTACAAGTTCCATTCAGCTTCAGCACTCAACTTGTGGATAGCGCTTGTGAACCTGATCATTTAGGATGTAATGCGTTCAAACAAACCAGGCATGACAATTACATCGCACCCTCCATTCAGGACAAAGCCTTCTTGAAAATAATGGAAGAAGGATACAGACAAGAGCTGGACAGTTCCATTACAATTCAAGTCGCCACGTCAAAAACTCCTTAACAACAGAATTTCACCATTTAATTACAGTAACCTATTGGCAGCTAATGGTTCCAGTATAAAACTGTTTTTTTTAAAAACTACTATGCAGTATGAATACATTTGCATAGCCGTTTTTAAAAACAGTTGTATACTGGAACCATTAGCTGCCAGTAGGTTACTATAATTAAATGGTGAAATTTCTTACAATGTGAGATAATGTGAAAAAAGCAATAAAAAATGATTCAAACAACTCCTAAACCAAACATGCAAAATGTCTAAAAATGCCTGTAATATTGAACATATGTGAGTTTCACTAGAATCAGTTGTTTTTGTAAGGTTTGCAAATACAAATATTAGATTTTAAACATAATGACAGTATAACTGCCACGCTCAATATGAAACCACACATGAAAATTGTCTAATAATTAATTAAGAAATGTATCTTTGTGAGTTTTACTAGAAACATTTTCTTTTGTAAGGGTTGCAAACACAAAAGTTATTTTTTTTTACTCAATATGACAGTAAAACTGCCACGTTCAATATGTCAGTTATTTAAACATAACTGCTAAACTACACATGAAAAATGGCTAATAATGCCTCAAATAATGCATTCTTGTGAGTTTTGCTCGAAACATATGCTTTTTTAAGGCTTGCAAACACAAAAAGTAGTTTTTTACTCAATATGACAATAATGTTCTTAGATTATCTGAGAAAATGCGAAAAAAGCAATAAAAATGTATTCCATCATTCCTAAACCAAACATGCAAAATGTCTACAAAAAAAATTAAGAAATGTGTCTTTGAGAGTTTTACTAGAAACAATTTATTTTGTAAGGTTTGCAAACACACAAGTTATTTTTTTTACTCAATATGACAGTGTAACTGCCACGCTCACTCAATATGTCAGTTATTTAAACATAACTCCTAAACTACACATTAAAAATGGCTAATAATGCCTCAAATAATGCATTCTTGTGAGTTTTAATCGAAACATATGCTTTTTTAAGGCTTGCGAACATAAAAAGTAGTTTTTTACTCAATATGACAATAATGTTATTAGAATCCTGAGATAATGCGAAAAAAGCAATAAAAATGTATTCAATCATAATTCCTAAACCAAACATGCAACTTGTCTAAAAATGCCTGTAATATTGAATCCATGTGAGTTTTACTAGAATCAGATAATTTTTTGTAAGGTTTGCAAATACAAAAATTAGGTTTTACTCACTATGACAGTATACTGTCACACGCAATATGAGAGTAATTAAACATAACTAATAAACCACAAATGCAAAATGGCTAAAAATGTCTGAAATTATGCATCATTGGGAGTTTTACTCCAAACATATGCTTTTTTACGGCCTGCACACACAAAAAGTAATTTTTTACTCAATATGACTGTAATTTTCTTAGAATCCTGAGATAATGCAAAAAAAGCAATACAAATTTATTCAAACATAACTCCTAAACTACACATTAAAAATGGCTAATAATGTCTCAAATGATGCATTCTTGTGAGTTTTGCTCGATACATATGCTTTTTTGAGGCTTGCAAACACAAAAAGTAGTTTTTTACTCAATATGACAATTATGTTCTTAGAATCCTGAGATAATGCGAAAAAAGTAATAAAAATGTATTCAATCATAATTCCTAAACCAAACATGCAAATTGTCTAAAAATGCCTGTAATATTGAATCCTTGTGAGTTTTACTAGAATCACTTGTTTTTGTAAGGTTTGCAAATACAAAAATTAGGTTTTACTCACTATGACAGTATACTGTCACACTCAATATGACAGTTATTAAACATAACTAGTAAACCGCCCATGCAAAATGGCTATAAATGTCTGAAATAATGCATCATTGGGAGTTTTACTCCAAACACATGCTTTTTTAAGGCCTGCAAACACAAAAAGTAGTTTTTTACTCAATATGACTGTAATGTTCTTAGAATTCTGAGATAATGCGAAAAAAGCAATACAAATGTATTCAAGCATAACTCCTAAACAACAGATCCAAAAGGGCTAATAATACCTGGAGATATGTATCTTTGTCAGTTTTACTAGAAAAATAATGTTTTGTAAGGATTGCAAAGACACAAGTTAGTTTTTTTTATTCAATATGACAGTATAACTGTCATACTAAATATGAAAGTTATATAAAAATGACTCCAAAACCAAACATGCATTATGTCTAAAAATGCCTGTAATATGGAATATATGTGAGTTTTACCAGAATCGGGTATTTTGGTAAGGTTTACAAATAAAAAATTATGTTTTACTCATAATGACAGTATAACTGCCACAAACAATATGACAGTTTTTTCAAACATAACTCCTTAACCACAAATGCAAAATGGCTAATATTGCCTGGAGAAATGTAACTTTGTGAGTTTTACTGGAAAAAACATATTTTGTAAGGTTTGCAAAAACAGAAAGTAGTTTTTTTACTCAATATGACAATTATGTTCTTAGAATCCTGAGATAATGCGAAAAAAGCAATAAAAATGTATTCCATCATAATTCCTAAACCAAACATGCAAGATGTCTAAAAATGAATTAAGAAATGTATCTTCGTGAGTTTTACTAGAAACATTTTCTTTTGTAAGGTTTTCAAACACACAAGTTAATTCTTTTTACTAATATGACAGTTTAACTGCCACGCTATATGTAAGTTATTTAAACATAACTCCTAAACTACACATGAAAAATGGCTAATAATGCCTCAAATAATGCATTCTTGTGAGTTTTGCTCGAAACATATGCTTTTTTAAGGCTTGCAAACACAAAAAGTAGTTTTTTACTCAATATGACAATAATGTTCTTAGAATCCTGAGATAATGCGAAAAAAGCAATACAAATGTATTCAATCATAATTCCTAAACCAAACATGCAACTTGTCTAAAAATGCCTGTAATATTGAATCCATGTGAGTTTTACTAGAATAAGTTGTTTTTGTAATGTTTACAAATACAAAAATTGGGTTTTACTCACTATGACAGTATACTGTCACACTCAATATGACAGTTATTAAACATAACTAGTAAACCACACATGCAAAATGGCTAATAATGCCTGAAATAATGCATCATTGGGAGTTTTACTCTAAACATATGCTTTTTTAAGGCTTGCAAAAACAAAAAGTAGTTTTTTACTCAATATGACAGTAATGTTCTTGGAATCCTGAGATAATGCGAAAAAAGCAATAAAAATGTATTCAAACATATATCCTAAACAACACATGCAAAATGGCTATTAAAGCCTAGAGACATGTATCTTTGTTAGTTTTACTAGGAAAATGATCTTTTGTAAGGTTTGCAAAGACACAAATTAGTTTTTTTAATTCAATACGACAGTATAACTGTCATACAGAATATGAAAGTTATTTGAACATAACTCCAAAACCAACTATGCTATCCGTCTAAAAAGGCCTGTAATACATGTGAGTTTTACTAGAAACAGTTTTTTTGTAAGGTTTGCAAATACAAACATTAGGTTTTACTCACTATGACAGTATACTGTCACATTTAATATGACAGTTTTTAAACATAACTCCTAAACAACACATGCGAAATTGCTAATAATGACTGGAGAAATGTATCTTTGTTAGTTTTACTAGAATAATGATCTTTTGTACAGTTTGCAAAGACAGAAGTTGGTCTTTTTACTCAATATGACTACATATGAAAGTTATATAAACATTACTCCAAAATTCAAACATGCAATATGTCTAAAAATGCCTGTAATATTGAATCTATGTGACTTTTTCCAGAATCAGGTATTTTGGTAAAGTTCACAAATACAAAAATTAGGTGTTACTCATAATGACAATTTTACTGCCACATTCAATATGACAGTTATTTAAACATAACTCTTAAACCACACGTGTAAAATGGCTAATATTGCCTGGAAAATTTATCGTTGTGAGTTTTACTGAAAAAAATATTTTGTGAGGTTTGTAAAGACACAAGTTAGTTTTTTTTACTCAATATGACAGTATAACTGTCACACTAAATATGAAAGTTATATAAACATAACTCCAAAAGCAAACATGCATTATGTCTAAAAATGCCTGTAATATTGTATTCATGTGAGTTTAACTAGAATCAGTTGTTTTTGTAAGGTTTGCAAATACAATATATGGGTTTTTCTTAATATGACAGTATACTGTCACACTCAATCTGACAGTTATTTAAACATAACTCCTAAACCACACATGCAAAACGGCTAATAATGCCTGGAGAAATGTATCTTTGTGAGTTTTACTAGAAAAAATATATTTTGTAAGGTTTGCAAAGACACAAGTTAGTTGTTTCACTCAATATGACGGTATCATACTAAATCCAATTTGCTTCCGCTTATCCGAGGTCGGGTTGCGGGGGCAGCAGCCTAAGCAGAGAAGCCCAGACTTCCCTCTCCCAAGCCACTTTGTCCAGCTCTTCTCGGGGGATCCCGAGGCATTCCCAGGCCAGCCGGGAGACATAGTCTTCCAAATGTGTCCTGGGTCTTCCCCGTGGCCTCCTGCCGGTCGGACTTGCCCTAAACACCTCCCGAGGGAGGCGTTCGGGTGGCATCCTGAGCAGATGCCCGAACCACCTCATCTGGCTCCTCTCAATGTGGAGGAGCAGCAGCTTTACTCTGAGTTCCTCCCGGATGACGGAGCTTCTCACCCTATCTCTAGGGAGAGACCCGCCACCCGGCGGAGGAAACTCATTTCGGCCGCTTGTACCCGTGATCTTGTCCTTTCGGTCATAACCCAAAGCTCATGACCATAGGTGAATTGGGAACGTAGATCGACCGGTAAATTGAGAGCTTTGCTTTACGGCTCAGCTCCTTCTTCACCACAACGGATCGATACAGCGTCCTCATTACTGAAGATGCCGCACCGATCCGCCTGTGGATCTCACGATCCACTGTTCCCTCACTCGTGAACAAGACTCCTAGGTTCTTGAACTCTTCCACTTGGGGCAAGATCTCCTCCCCAACCTGTAGATGGCACTCCACCCTTTTCCGGGCGAGAACCATGAACTCAGACTTGGAGGGGCTGATTCTCATCCCAGTCGCTTCACACTCTGCTGCGAACCGATCCAATGAGAGCTGAAGATCCTGGCCAGTTGAAGCCATCAGGACCACATTATCTGCAAAAAGCAGAGACCTAATCCTGCAGCCAACAAACCGGATCCCCTCAACACCATGACTGCGCCTAGAAATTCTGTCCATAAAAGATATGAACAGTATCGGTGACAAAGGGCAGCCTCGGCGGAGTCCAACCCTCACTGGAAAGGGGTCTGACTTACTGCCGGCAAAGCGGACCAAGCTCTGACACTGATCATACAGGGAGCGACCCGCCACAATCAGACAGTCCGATACCCCATACTCTCTGAGCACTCCCCACAGGACTTCCCGGCATAGGGTCGAATGCCTTCTCAGTCCACAAAGCACATGGTTAGGCAAACTCCCATGCACACTCAACGACCCTGCCGAGAATACAGAGCTGGTCTAGAGTTCCACGACCAGGACGAAAACCACACTGTTTGTCCTGGATCCGAGGTTCGACTATACGGCGTAGCCTCCTCTCCAGTACACATGAAAAGACCTTACCGGGAAGGCTGAGGAGTCTGTTCCACGATAGTTGGAACACACCCTCCGGTTCCCCTTCTTACAGAGAGGAACCACCACCCAGGTCTCCCAATCCAGAGGTACCGCCCCCAATGTCCACGCCATGTTGCAGAGTCTTGTCAACCAAGACAGCCCCACAGCATCCAGAGCCACCGAGGAGCTTTTTAACTACCTCAGCAACTTCAGCCCCAGAAATAGGAGAACCCACCACAGATTCCCTAGGGACTGCTTAATCATAGGAAGACATGTTGGTGGGATTGAGGAGGTCTTCGAAGTATTCCCTCCACCGATCCACAACAGCCGCAGTAGAGGTCAGCAGCACACATTACACGGTGTTGACAGTAAATAGGCTCTTTCTTCAGTTTGACGGCTTCCCTCACTGCTGGTGTCCACCAGCGGGTTCTAAGATTACCGCCACGACATGCACCAAACACCTTGAGGCCACAGCTCCAATCAGCCGCCTCGACAAGAGAGGCACGGAAAATGGTCCAGCACCTCCCTCGTGACATGTTCAAAGTTCTTCCGGAGGTGGGAATTGAAACTCTCTCTGACAGGAGACTCTGCTAGGCGTTCCCAGCAGACCCTCACAATGCATTTGGGCCTGCCAGGTCTATCCGGCATCCTCCCCCACCATCAGAGCCAGCTCACCACCAGGTGGTGATCGGTAGAAAGCTCTGCCCCTCTCGTCACCCGAGTGTCCAAAACATGAGGCCGCAAATCTGATGACACAACTACAAAGTCAATCATGGAACTGCGGCCGAGGGTGTCCTGGTGCCAAGTGCACATATGGACACCCTTATGTTTGAACATTGTGTTTGTTATGGACAATCCGTGACAAGTACAAAAGTCCAATAACAAAGCACCACTTGGGTACAGATCCGGGTGGCCATTTTTCCCAATCACGCCTCTCCAGGTTTCACTGTCGTTGCCAACATGAGCGTTGAAGCCCCCCAGCAGAACAAGGGAATCACCCGAGGGAGCACTCTCCAGTACTCCCTCAAGGGAATCCAAAGAAGCGGGTACTCTGAGCTGCTGTTTGGTGCGTAAACACAAACAACAGTCAGGACCCGTCCCCCAACCCGAAGGCGGAGAAAGCTACCATCTCGTCTACTGTGTTAAAGTCCAATGTGCAGGCTTTGAGCCGGGGCCTGTCGCTCTCATTGCTTGCAATGCCAGAGTGGAAGAGAGTACGGCCCCTCTAAGAGAACAGGTTCCAGATCCCTTGCTGTGCGTAGAAGTGAGTCCAACTATATCTACCTGGAACTTCTCCTTCCCTCCCAGCGAGGTGACGTTCCACGTCTCAAGAGCTAGCTTATGTCGCCGATGATTGGACCGCCAAGTGCCCTGCCTTCGGCTGCTGCCCAGCTCACACTGCACCCGATCTCTATGACCCAGCCCATGAGTGGTGAGCCCATTGGAGGGGGGACCCACATTGCCTCTTCGAGCTGAGCCTGAGTCCCATGGGGACAGGCCCGGCCACCAGGCGCTTGCCATCGTGCCCCACCTCTGGGCCTGGCTCCAGAGGGGAGCCCCGGTGACCCGCGTCAGGGTGAGGAAAAATCTAGGTCCTCGATTTGTACTTCTCATAAAGGTCTTTGAGCTGCTTTTTGTCTGATCCCTCACCTAGGACCTGTTTGTCTGGGAGACCCTACCAGGGGGCATAGAAGCCCAAGTACCGATGGATGGACGAGCGATAACCTGCTGCCACCTGGCCGCCGCAGCTAAATCCATCTTACTGGTGTGTTTTTGATAACAAGGTCATTCCCGTGCAATCAGAGTCACTTGTACCTTGATGTGTCATTTTCTGTTTGAATTGCTTTATATATATATTCATAAAGTCCGAAATTAAATAGCGTCACAGTCAGCATCACAGACACTATCGTTGACCACATGTACCGCCGCATGCTAGCTAGCTAAGTTTTCTTCATTTTTGTCATAGTCATCTCAAAAAGATGATAACTTGCAACATATGTGCTATGACTTGCAGCAATGTATTTGCGTATGTTAGATACATGCGAAGACTCAGTTGAATGCCTAATGCATCGTTTAAGTGTGCTTTCACTGAATGCACAAGAGTTGTTTCCAACTTCTCAGCCTTCAAAACTCACAGCCGTCACCATAAATATGGCAAGAGTAGGACTGATCTGTATAGCGCAGAAGGTTTACCTTGTAATATTGTCTCATGTAGAGCGAAGTGCGATGATACACGGGGCCTTCTCCTGCATTTGAAAAGTCATATTACCGAAGTTAGGACAGTTACGTGCCCCTTCAGTCATTGTGAAAAAAGATTTACAGTCAAGTCTACTTTCACATCGCACGTGTCAAGGAAGCTCTACGGCTACACTGAACAAAGTTTGACTTGCTCAATAGAAAATCCAAGCAGCTCCTGTGCAACACTGATGATGACTATTGTGATACGCAACTTGAGAATTCAGGATATTCCTGTTATGAAGACTGGAGGTCTACCCCGAAAAAACAGATGAAGGTCAATTCCTCAGAAACGTAGCCTTGTTTTATATGAAACTACAAGCGAAATTGCTACTTCCACCCTCTACTGTTCAAACCATCATTGATCACTAGCAAGAATTACATGACACAAATCAGTCACTTTTGCTGTCAAAACATAAAGACAAGTTGACACTGCTTGCGCTTAATGAAGCCGCTGTAAGTACTGTGATTGATACCCTGAAAAGTGAGGATCTCCACAGTGCCAGCAATACACACACACACTCAAAACTGACCATAAAAGAAAAACATTTTACAAAAATAACTTTAAATATGTGGACCCACTCCCAATTTGTCTTGGTCAGAATGCATCAGGCAAAGAATGTTTTCTACAATATGTGCCAGTGAAAAACACCATTGAGTCACTGTTATCCTTAAAGTCTGTGAGGGAGCAAATACAGCAAGTAAAAACTAGAATCCAACCTGATAATGTTATTCAGGATTTGTGGGATGGCACAAATATTTAAAAGAACATGCTGCTCAAAGACAGGACAGACAGCTTAGGCATAATTATTTATCAAGATTCCTTTGAAGTGGCAAATCCACTAGGGTCTGGAAGGAAAAAGCAAAAGATTGTCAACAAGCTGTCCCACCACTCTGGTCGCTTTGGTGTAGAACACATTAAAGCCTTCTACAGAAAGCTAGGAGTATCCAAAATTGATTTCAAATTAGAAATTGTCACAGCTGATGAGGTGCTTAAAAAATTGAGCGCGCTCCACCCAAACAAGGCCACCGGCCTTGATAATATTCCCTTCAGATTCCACAGGGACTCTTCCTCCATCATCACGCACATAATAAACCTTTCAATTCACACGGCCAAGTACAAAAAGATTTTAAGACAGCAAGAGTAACTCCCCCCCTTGAAAAAGGAAGCAAATTGGAACCTGGCAACTACCGACCTGTTTCTATTCTCAGTTCCATTTTGAAAGTAATGGAAAAAATCGTTTATGAACAGGTTGATAGTTGCCTTGCCACTAATAAACTCATATACAAATTCCAATCCGGCTTCAGAACTAACCACTCCACTGACACATGCCTTCTCTATCTGACCGACCACATCAAACATGAGGTGGACGCGGGCAAATACTGCGGCATGGTCATGCTGGACCTTCAGAAGGCATTTGACAGCGTTCACCAGGCTATACTGTTGGATAAGCTCAGAGCAATCGGATTTAACAAAACCTCATCGAGCTGGATGCAATCTTACTTGAGGGGAGAGAACAGGTGGTAGAGGTGAACGGCACCATGCCCCCCCCCCCCCCCCCCTCTCTGAGTGAGCTGTGGAGTCCCCCAAGGCAGTATATTGGGGCCTTTACTGTTCCTAATATACATAAACGACTTGTCATCGGCATGCAACTGTGAATTGTTCTTGTTTGCGGATGACTCGGCCTTGCTGGTATCAGACAAGGGACAAGTCACAGGTGGAGAAAATCCTCAGTGCTGAACTCTGCAGAACTTGCACCTGGCTCGCTGACAACAAGCTATCCATACACTTGGGTAAAACGGAATCCATCCTGTTTGGGTCCCACATCAACCATAAGAAAGTCAATGACTTCACTATAAAAGTGGGTGTCATTGTTATCACCAGGAAGGATGAGGTCACCTACCTAGGTTCCATTCTAGAGGCTAATCTTTCCTGCGATAAAATGGCAACCAAGCTAATCAAAAAGGTCAACCAACGAACGAGATTTCTCTGTAGAATCTCCTCTCTGGTCAACAAAAGCACCATGAGGATTCTGGCGGGAACTCTCGTTCAACCCTTTTTCGATAACGCATGCACCTCCTGGTACCCTAGCACCTCCAAAACCCTCAATTCTAAACTCCAAACATCCCAGAACAAGCAAATCAGATTACTTCTAGACCTCCACCCCATATCCCACCTCACTCCTACCCACTTCTCAAAAGTGGGCTGGCTCAGGGTGGAGGACAGAGTAAAACAACTTGCACTGAGCCTAGTCTATAAAATCCGCTACACTTCCCTGATACCGAAGTACATGTCAAACTACTTCCTTAACGTTAATGACCGCCATAACCGCAACACCAGGGGGAGCTCCACTAACCACATTAAACCCAGATTCCGATCTAATAAAGGTCTTAACTCATTCTCTTTCTATGCCACATCAATGTGGAATGCGCTCCCAACAGGTATAAAAGAAAGGGCATCTCTATCCTCCTTCAAAACCGCAATAAAAGTACACCTCCAGGCAGCTACAACCCTAAACTAACACCCTCCCGGATTGTTAATAATCAAATGTAAACAATCAAATGCAGATACTTTTGCTTATGCCTTCTGAGCTCTCTCTCTCTCTCTCTATGTCCACTACTTGCTGTACATATCCTACCAAGTCAGACCTACAATGTTCCAATATCCATTTCTCTGTTCTCAATTGTTGATGACTGATGATAACAACCAAACTTAACACCCCCCTCCCCCTCCACACCCCGGATTGTAAATAATGTAAATAATTCAATGTGATTATCTTGTGTGATGACTGTATTATGATAATAGTATATATATGGTAGTGTATATCTGTATCATGAATCAATTTAAGTGGATCCCGACTTCAACAAGTTGAAAAACTTATTTGGGTGTTACCATTTAGTGGTCAATTGTACGGACTATGTACTTCACTGTGCAACCTACTAATACAAGTCGCAATCAATCAATCAATCAAAGTCCGGCTTCATGCCAAGAGCCTAAATCTCTAATGTGAGTGACTTCATTAGATACTTTGCTCGCCGGGAAATAGTAGCAACAGGACTACTGCAATTTAACGACAAGCCTCAAAATTTCAGAGCTTGGAAACGCTCCTTTAAAAATGCAATAAATGGATTAGATTTAACAACAAGTGAGGAGATGGACTTGATGTTAAAGTGGCTTGGCAAAGAATCCTCTGAACACGTAGAACAAATTAGAGCCATACACATTAACAACCCAACCAAAGGTCTCAATATGATGTGGGACAGGCTTGAGCAATGTTATGGCTCAGTTGAAGGGATTGAGGATACACTCTTCAAAAGAATTGATATGTTCCCCAAAATCACATCCAAAGACTACACAAAACTAAGGAAGTTAGTGACATGCTCATGGAAATGCAGAGTGCTAAAGCTGAATTGAGACCTTCCTGGTCTTGCGTTTTTGGATACCGCAAGAGGACTAAATCCAATTGTGCAGAAACTTCCCTTCAATTTGCAAGAAAGGTGGATCACAGTAGGAGCTAAATACAAATGCACACAACGTGTCCCCTTCCCACCATTCCAAGAAGCTAACTCAAGAAATGACCCAAGCTTTAACTTTAGATCGTTCCCTGACGTACCCAAACTCGACAAACTGCCTTGGAGAGCATATAAACAAAAATAAATGTCAATGCACAAAACTGATGTTGTCTCCCGTTACAATTTAGATACACAAAGAACGGCAAACAAAGCTGTTAACAGCGACAAGCTTTGCCCAATTCACATGAAACCTCATCCCCTCTCGAAGTGCAGATCATTTCGAATGAAAACACTCGATGATCGAAAAGCATTCTTAAAAGAGGACCACATTTGCTTCAAATGCTGTTCTTCATCTACACACAATGCAAAAAACTGTATGGTCAAGATACAGTGCTCTGAGTGTCTTGATGAAAAACACTGCACTGCTCTTCACCCAGGACCAGCACCCTGGTTTAAAGAAACTGAACCTGCAGCAGAGTATGGCGGGGAGAGTGACTCCGCTAAGTCGGAGGAGATCACGTCCAAGTGCACACAGGTTTGTGGCGTGAACGAAGCAGGCAGATCCTGCTCTAAAATTAGTCTTGTTAAAGTGTACCCAGCAGGCCATCCTGAACAAGCAGTAAGGCTCTATGCCATTCATGATGAACAAAGTAACAGGTCGTTAGTATGTCCTGAGTTTTTTGAATTGTTCAATGACCGTGGCCCAAGTTCCCCTTACTCACTAAGGACATGTGCTGGTACTAAAAAAGCAATGGACAGGAGAGCTACAGGATATGTAGTGGCAGCCTTGGATGGTTCAGTCCACATCCCATTGCCTAGCCTCATTGAATGTATAAATATCCCAAACGATAGAGATGAAATTCCCACACCCAGTGCAGCTATGCAACACAGTCACCTTATCCCTGACCTGGACTGTAATGCCCCTATACTCATGCTTCTCGGACGGGATGTTATTAGAGTTCACAAAGTCCATAAACAGATAAGTGGCCTTAACAACGCACCCTATGCACAAAAATTGGACCTCGGGTGGGTCATAGTAGGAAACGTGTGTTTAGGTGATGTCCACAAAACTCTCGCTGTGAAGATGCTGTTCACAAATACAACTGAGAAGGGGCGTCCTACAATGTTTGAGCCATGTCCCAATGTATTTAATGTAATAGCGAGACATTGTGAGCTACAAGTTCCATTCAGCTTCAGCACTCAACTTGTGGATAGCGCTTGTGAACCTGATCATTTAGGATGTAATGTGTTCAAACAAACCAGGCATGACAATTACATCGCACCCTCCATTCAGGACAAAGCCTTCTTGAAAATGATGGAAGAAGGATACAGACAAGAGCTGGACAGTTCCATTACAATTCAAGTCGCCACGTCAAAAACTCCTTAACAACAGAATTTCACCATTTAATTACAGTAACCTAATGGCAGCTAATGGTTCCAGTATAAAACTGTTTTTTAAAAACTGCTATGCAGTATGAATACATTTGCATAGCAGTTTTTAAAAACAGTTGTATACTGGAACCATTAGCTGCCAGTAGGTTACTGTAATTAAATGGTGAAATTTCTTACAGTGTGAGATAATGTGAAACAAGCAATAAAAAATGATTCAAACAACTCCTAAACCAAACATGCAAAATGTCTAAAAATGCCTGTAATATTGAACATATGTGAGTTTCACTAAAATCAGTTGTTTTTGTAAGGTTTGCAAATACAAATATTAGATTTTAAACATAATGACAGTATAACTGTCACGCTCAATATGAAACCACACATGAAAAGTGTCTAATAATTAATTAAGAAATGTATCTTTGTGAGTTTTACTAGAAACATTTTCTTTTGTAAGGGTTGCAAACACAAAAGTTATTTTTTTTTACTCAATATGACAGTAAAACTGCCACGCTCAATATGTCAGTTATTTAAACATAACTGCTAAACTACACATGAAAAATGGCTAATAATGCCTCAAATAATGCATTCTTGTGAGTTTTGCTCGAAACATATGCTTTTTTAAGGCTTGCAAACACAAAAAGTAGTTTTTTACTCAATATGACAATAATGTTCTTAGATTATCTGAGAAAATGCGAAAAAAGCAATAAAAATGTATTCCATCATAATTCCTAAACCAAACATGCAAAATGTCTACAAAAAAAATTAAGAAATGTGTCTTTGTGAGTTTTACTAGAAACAATTTATTTTGTAAGGTTTGCAAACACACATGTTTTTTTTTTTTACTCAATATGACAGTGTAACTGCCACGTTCAATATGTCAGTTATTTAAACATAACTCCTAAACTACACATTAAAAATGGCTAATAATGCCTCAAATGATGCATTCTTGTGAGTTTTGCTCGATCCATATGCTTTTTTGAGGCTTACAAACACAAAAAGTAGTTATTTTTACTCAATATGACAATTATGTTCTTATAATCGTGAGATAATGCGAAAAAAGCAATAAAAATGTATTGAATCATAATTCCTAAACCAAACATGCAAAATGTCTAAAAATGCCTGTAATATTGAATCCTTGTGAGTTTTACTAGAATCAGTTGTTTTTGTAAGGTTTGCAAATACAAAAATTAGGTTTTACTCACTATGACAGTATACTGTCACACTCAATATGACAGTTATTAAACATAACTAGTAAACCGCCCATGCAAAATGGCTATAAATGTCTGAAATAATGCATCATTTGGAGTTTTACTCCAAACACATGCTTTTTTAAGGCCTGCAAACACAAAAAGTAGTTTTTTACTCAATATGACTGTAATGTTCTTAGAATCCTGAGATAATGCGAAAAAAGCAATACAAATGTATTCAAGCATAACTCCTAAACAACAGATCCAAAAGGGCTAATAATACCTGGAGATATGTCTCTTTGTCAGTTTTACTTAAAAAATAATGTTTTGTAAGGATTGAAAAGACACAAGTTAGTTTTTTTTATTCAATATGACAGTATAACTGTCATACTAAATATGAAAGTTATATAAAAATGACTCCAAAACCAAACATGCATTATGTCTAAAAATGCCTGTAATATGGAATATATGTGAGTTTTACCAGAATCGGGTATTTTGTTAAGGTTTACAAATAAAAAATTATGTTTTACTCATAATGACAGTATAACTGCCACAAACAATATGACAGTTTTTTCAAACATAACTCCTTAACCACAAATGCAAAATGGCTAATATTGCCTGGAGAAATGTAACTTTGTGAGTTTTACTGGAAAAAACATATTTTGTAAGGTTTGCAAAAACAGAAAGTAGTTTTTTACTCAATATGACAATTATGTTCCTAGAATCCTGAGATAATGCGAAAAAAGCAATGAAAATGTATTCCATCATAATTCCTAAACCAAACATGCAAGATGTCTAAAAATGAATTAAGAAATGTATCTTCGTGAGTTTTACTAGAAATATTTTCTTTTGTAAGGTTTGCAAACACACAAGTTAATTCTTTTGACAATAATGTTCTTAGAATCCTGAGATAATGCGAAAAAAGCAATACAAATGTATTCAATCATAATTCCTAAACCAAACATGCAACTTGTCTAAAAATGCCTGTAATATTGAATCCATGTGAGTTTTACTAGAATAAGTTGTTTTTGTAATGTTTACAATTACAAACATTGGGTTTTACTCACTATGACAGTATACTGTCACACTCAATATGACAGTTATTAAATATAACTAGTAAACCACACATGCAAAATGGCTAATAATGCCTGAAATAATGCATCATTGGGAGTTTTTCTCTAAACATATGCTTTTTTAAGGCTTGCAAAAACAAAAAGTAGTTTTTTACTCAATATGACAGTAATGTTCTTGGAATCCTGAGATAATGCGAAAAAAGCAATAAAAATGTATTCAAACATATATCCTAAACAACACATGCAAAATGGCTAATAAAGCCTAGATACATGTATCTTTGTTAGTTTTACTAGAAAAACGATCTTTTGTAAGGTTTGCAAAGACACAAGTTAGTTTTTTTAATTCAATACGACAGTATAACTGTCATACAGAATATGAAAGTTATTTGAACATAACTCCAAAACCAACTATGCTCTCCGTCTAAAAAGGCCTGTAATACATGTGAGTTTTACTAGAAACAGTTTTTTTGTAAGGTTTGCAATTACAAAAATTAGGTTTTACTCACTATGACAGTATACTGTCACATTTAATATGACAGTTTTTAAACATAACTCCTAAACAACACATGCAAAATTGCTAATAATGACTGGAGAAATGTATCTTTGTTAGTTTTACTAGAATAATGATCTTTTGTAGAGTTTGCAAAGACAGAAGTTGGTCTTTTTACTCAATATGACTACATATGAAAGTTATATAAACATTACTCCAAAATTCAAACATGCAATATGTCTAAAAATGCCTGTAATATTGAATCTATGTGACTTTTTCCAGAATCAGGTATTTTGGTAAAGTTCACACATACAAAAATTAGGTGTTACTCATAATGACAAGTTTACTGCCACATTCAATATGACAGTTATTTAAACATAACTCTTAAACCACACGTGTAAAATGGCTAATAGTGCCTGGAAAATTTATCTCTGTGAGTTTTACTGAAACAAATATTTTGTTAGGTTTGTAAAGACACAAGTTAGTTTTTTTTACTCAATATGACAGTATATAACTGTCATACTAAATATGAAAGTTATATAAACATAACTCCAAAAGCAAACATGCATTATGTTTAAAAATGCCTGTAATATTGTATTCATGTGAGTTTAACTAGAATCAGTTGTTTTTGTAAGGTTTGCAAATACAATATATGGGTTTTTCTTAATATGACAGTATACTGTCACACTCAATCTGACAGTTATTTAAACATAACTCCTAAACCACACATGCAAAACGGCTAATAATGCCTGGAGAAATGTATCTTTGTGAGTTTTACTAGAAAAAATATATTTTGTAAGGTTTGCAAAGACACAAGTTAGTTGTTTCACTCAATATGACGGTATCATACTAAATCCAATTTGCTTCCGCTTATCCAAGGTCGGGTTGCGGGGGCAGCAGCCTAAGCAGAGAAGCCCAGACTTCCCTCTCCCCAGCCACTTTGTCCAGCTCTTCTCGGGGGATCCCGAGGCATTCCCAGGCCAGCCGGGAGACATAGTCTTCCAAATGTGTCCTGGGTCTTCCCCGTGGCCTCCTGCCGGTCGGACTTGCCCTAAACACCTCCCGAGGGAGGCGTTCGGGTGGCATCCTGAGCAGATGCCCGAACCACCTCATCTGGCTCCTCTCAATGTGGAGGAGCAGCAGCTTTACTCTGAGTTCCTCCCGGATGACGGAGCTTCTCACCCTATCTCTAGGGAGAGACCCGCCACCCGGCGGAGGAAACTCATTTCGGCCGCTTGTACCCGTGATCTTGTCCTTTCGGTCATAACCCAAAGCTCATGACCATAGGTGAATTGGGAACGTAGATCGACCGGTAAATTGAGAGCTTTGCCTTACGGCTCAGCTCCTTCTTCACCACAACGGATCGATACAGCGTCCTCATTACTGAAGATGCCGCACCGATCCGCCTGTGGATCTCACGATCCACTGTTCCCTCACTCGTGAACAAGACTCCTAGGTTCTTGAACTCTTCCACTTGGGGCAAGATCTCCTCCCCAACCTGTAGATGGCACTCCACCCTTTTACGGGCGAGAACCATGGACTCAGACTTGGAGGGGCTGATTCTCATCCCAGTCGCTTCACACTCTGCTGCGAACCGATCCAATGAGAGCTGAAGATCCTGGCCAGTTGAAGCCATCAGGACCACATTATCTGCAAAAAGCAGAGACCTAATCCTGCAGCCAACAAACCGGATCCCCTCAACACCATGACTGCGCCAAGAAATTCTGTCCATAAAAGCTATGAACAGTATCGGTGACAAAGGGCAGCCTTGGCGGAGTCCAACCATCACTGGAAAGGGGTCCGACTTACTGCCGGCACTGATCATACAGGGAGCGACCCGCCACAATCAGACAGTCCGATACCCCATACTCTCTGAGCACTCCCCACAGGACTTCCCGGGATAGGGTCGAATGCCTTCTCAGTCCACAAAGCACATGTAGACTGGTTAGGGAAACTCCCATGCACACTCAACGACCCTGCCGAGAATACAGAGCTGGTCTAGAGTTCCACGACCAGGACGAAAACCACACTGTTTGTCCTGGATCCGAGGTTCGACTATCCGGCGTAGCCTCCTCTCCAGTACACATGAAAAGACCTTACCGGGAAGGCTGAGGAGTGTGTTCCACGATAGTTGGAACACACCCTCCGGTTCCCCTTCTTACAGAGAGGAACCACCACCCCGGTCTCCCAATCCAGAGGTACCGCCCCCAATGTCCACGCCATGTTGCAGAGTCTTGTCAACCAAGACAGCCCCACAGCATCCAGAGCCACCGAGGAGCTTTTTAACTACCTCAGCAACCTCAGCCCCAGAAATAGGAGAACCCACCACAGATTCCCTAGGCACTGCTTAATCATAGGAAGACATGTTGGTGGGATTGAGGAGGTCTTCGAAGTATTCCCTCCACCGATCCACAACAGCCGCAGTAGAGGTCAGCAGCACACATTACACGGTGTTGACGGCAAATAGGATCTTTCTTCAGTTTGACGGCTTCCCTCACTGCTGGTGTCCACCAGCGGGTTCTAAGATTACCGCCACGACATGCACCAAACACCTTGAGGCCACAGCTCCAATCAGCCGCCTCGACAAGAGAGGCACGGAAAATGGTGCAGCACCTCCCTCGTGACATGTTCAAAGTTCTTCCGGAGGTGGGAATTGAAACTCTCTCTGACAGGAGACTCTGCTAGGCGTTCCCAGCAGACCCTCACAATGCATTTGGGCCTGCCAGGTCTGTCCGGCATCCTCCCCCACCATCGGAGCCAGCTCACCACCAGGTGGTGATCGGTAGAAAGCTCTGCCCCTCTCGTCACCCGAGTGTCCAAAACATGAGGCCGCAAATCCGATGACACAACTACAAAGTCAATCATGGAACTGCGGCCGAGGGTGTCCTGGTGCCAAGTGCACATATGGACACCCTTATGTTTGAACATTGTGTTTGTTATGGAC
Source organism: Entelurus aequoreus (assembly GCF_033978785.1). Taxonomy (NCBI): domain Eukaryota; kingdom Metazoa; phylum Chordata; class Actinopteri; order Syngnathiformes; family Syngnathidae; genus Entelurus; species Entelurus aequoreus. Next base: position 31,866,824 of record NC_084754.1, on the reverse strand, counting down.
AATCCGTGACGAGTACAAAAGTCCAATAACAAAGCACCACTTGGGTACAGATCCGGGTGGCCATTTTTCCCAATCACGCCTCTCCAGGTTTCACTGTCGTTGCCAACATGAGCGTTGAAGCCCCCCAGCAGAACAAGGGAATCACCCGAGGGAGCACTCTCCAGTACTCCTTCAAGGGAATCCAAAGAAGCGGGTACTCTGAGCTGCTGTTTGGTGCGTAAACACAAACAACAGTCAGGACCCGTCCCCCAACCCGAAGGCGGAGAAAGCTACCATCTCGTCTACTGTGTTAAAGTCCAATGTGCAGGCTTTGAGCCGGGGCCTGTCGCTCTCATTGCTTGCAATGCCAGAGTGGAAGAGAGTACGGCCCCTCTAAGAGAACAGGTTCCAGATCCCTTGCTGTGCGTAGAAGTGAGTCCAACTATATCTACCTGGAACTTCTCCTTCCCTCCCAGCGAGGTGACGTTCCACGTCTCAAGAGCTAGCTTATGTCGCCGATGATTGGACCGCCAAGTGCCCTGCCTTCGGCTGCTGCCCAGCTCACACTGCACCCGACCTCTATGACCCAGCCCATGAGTGGTGAGCCCTTTGGAGGGGGGACCCACATTGCCTCTTCGAGCTGAGCCTGAGTCCCATTGGGACAGGCCCGGCCACCAGGCGCTCGCCATCGTGCCCCATCTCTGGGCCTGGCTCCAGAGGGGAGCCCCGATGACCCGCGTCAGGGCGAGGAAAAATCTAGGTCCTCGATTTGTACTTCTCATAAAAGTCTTTGAGCTGCTTTTTGTCTGATCCCTCACCTAGGACCTGTTTGTCTGGGAGACCCTACCAGGGGGCATAGAAGCCCAATACCGATGGATGGACGAGCGTAATATTGTATCTATGTGAGTTTTACTAGAATCCGTTTTTTTGTAAGGTTTGCAAATAGAAAAATTAGGTTTTACTCACTATGACAGTATACTGTCACACTCAATATGACAGTTTTTAAACATAACTCCTAAACAACACATGCGAAATTGCTAATAATGACTGGAGAAATGTATCTTTGTTAGTTTTACTAGAATAATGATATTTTGTACGGTTTGCAAAGACACAAGTTGGTTGTTTTACTCAATATGACTACATATGAAAGTTATATAAACATTACTCCAAAATTCAAACATGCAATATGTCTAAAAATGCCTGTAATATTGAATCTATGTGAGTTTTACCAGAATCGGGTATTTTGGTAAGGTTTACAAATACAAAAATTAGGTGTTACTCATAATGACAGTTTTACTGCCACATTCAATATGACAGTTATTTAAACATAACTCTTAAACCACACATGGGGCGGCGTGACGAAGTTGGTAGAGTGGCCGTGCCAGCAATCGGAGGGTTGCTGGTTACTGGGGTTCAATCCCCACCTTCTACCATCTTAGTCACGTCCGTTGTGTCCTTGGGCAAGACACTTCACGCTTGCTCCTGATGGCTGCTGGTTAGCGCCTTGCATGGCAGCTCCCGCCATCAGTGTGTGAATGTGTGTGTGAATGGGTGCATGTGGAAATACTGTCAAAGCGCTTTGAGTACCTTGAAGGTAGAAAAGCGCTATACAAGTATAACCCATTTATCATTTATTATTTTACATGTAAAATGGCTAATATTGCTTGGAAAATTTATCTTTGTGAGTTTTACTGAAAAAAAAATATTTTGTAAGGTTTGGAAAGACACAAGGTAGTTTTTTTTACTCAATATGACAGTATAACTGTCATACTAAAAATGAAAGTTATATGAACATAACTCCAAAAGCAAACATGCATTATGTCTAAAAATGCCTGTAATATTGTATTCATGTGAGTTGAACTAGAATCAGTTGTTTTTGTAAGGTTTGCAAATACAAAATATGGGTTTTTCGCACTATGACAGTATACTGTCAAACTCAATCTGACAGTTATTTAAACATAACTCCTAAACCACACATGAAAATGACTAATAATGCCTGGAGAAATGTATCTTTGTGAGTTTTACTAGAAAAAATATATTTTGTAAGGTTTGCAAAGACACAAGTTAGTTGTTTTACTCAATATGACAGTATAACTGTCATACTAAATCCATCCATCCATCCATTTTCTTCCGCTTATCCGAGGTCGGGTTGCAGGGGCAGCAGCCTAAGCAGAGAAGCCCAGACTTCCCTCTCCCCAGCCACGTTGTCCAGCTCTTCTCGGGGGATCCCGAGGCATTCCCAGGCCAGCCGGGAGACATAGTCTTCCAAATGTGTCCTGGGTCTTCCCCGTGGCCTCCTGCCGGTCGGACTTGCCCTAAACACCTCCCGAGGGAGGCGTTCGGGTGGCATCCTGAGCAGATGCCCGAACCACCTCATCTGGCTCCTCTCAATGTGGAGGAGCAGCAGCTTTACTCTGAGTTCCTCCCGGATGACGGAGCTTCTCACCCTATCTCTAGGGAGAGACCCGCCACCCGGCGGAGGAAACTCATTTCGGCCGCTTGTACCCGTGATCTTGTCCTTTCGGTCATAACCCAAAGCTCATGACCATAGGTGAATTGGGAACGTAGATCGACCGGTAAATTGAGAGCTTTGCCTTACGGCTCAGCTCTTTATTCACCACAACGGATCGATACAGCGTCCTCATTACTGAAGATGCCGCACCGATCCGCCTGTGGATCTCACGATCCACTGTTCCCTCACTCGTGAACAAGACTCCTAGGTTCTTGAACTCTTCCACTTGGGGCAAGATCTCCTCCCCAACCTGTAGATGGCACTCCACCCTTTTACGGGCGAGAACCATGGACTCAGACTTGGAGGGGCTGATTCTCATCCCAGTCGCTTCACACTCTGCTGCGAACCGATCCAATGAGAGCTGAAGATCCTGGCCAGTTGAAGCCATCAGGACCACATTATCTGCAAAAAGCAGAGACCTAATCCTGCAGCCAACAAACCGGATCCCCTCAACACCATGACTGCGCCAAGAAATTCTGTCCATAAAAGCTATGAACAGTATCGGTGACAAAGGGCAGCCTTGGCGGAGTCCAACCATCACTGGAAAGGGGTCCGACTTACTGCCGGCACTGATCATACAGGGAGCGACCCGCCACAATCAGACAGTCCGATACCCCATACTCTCTGAGCACTCCCCACAGGACTTCCCGGGATAGGGTCGAATGCCTTCTCAGTCCACAAAGCACATGTAGACTGGTTAGGGAAACTCCCATGCACACTCAACGACCCTGCCGAGAATACAGAGCTGGTCTAGAGTTCCACGACCAGGACGAAAACCACACTGTTTGTCCTGGATCCGAGGTTCGACTATCCGGCGTAGCCTCCTCTCCAGTACACATGAAAAGACCTTACCGGGAAGGCTGAGGAGTGTGTTCCACGATAGTTGGAACACACCCTCCGGTTCCCCTTCTTACAGAGAGGAACCACCACCCCGGTCTCCCAATCCAGAGGTACCGCCCCCAATGTCCACGCCATGTTGCAGAGTCTTGTCAACCAAGACAGCCCCACAGCATCCAGAGCCACCGAGGAGCTTTTTAACTACCTCAGCAACCTCAGCCCCAGAAATAGGAGAACCCACCACAGATTCCCTAGGCACTGCTTAATCATAGGAAGACATGTTGGTGGGATTGAGGAGGTCTTCGAAGTATTCCCTCCACCGATCCACAACAGCCGCAGTAGAGGTCAGCAGCACACATTACACGGTGTTGACGGCAAATAGGATCTTTCTTCAGTTTGACGGCTTCCCTCACTGCTGGTGTCCACCAGCGGGTTCTAAGATTACCGCCACGACATGCACCAAACACCTTGAGGCCACAGCTCCAATCAGCCGCCTCGACAAGAGAGGCACGGAAAATGGTGCAGCACCTCCCTCGTGACATGTTCAAAGTTCTTCCGGAGGTGGGAATTGAAACTCTCTCTGACAGGAGACTCTGCTAGGCGTTCCCAGCAGACCCTCACAATGCATTTGGGCCTGCCAGGTCTGTCCGGCATCCTCCCCCACCATCGGAGCCAGCTCACCACCAGGTGGTGATCGGTAGAAAGCTCTGCCCCTCTCGTCACCCGAGTGTCCAAAACATGAGGCCGCAAATCCGATGACACAACTACAAAGTCAATCATGGAACTGCGGCCGAGGGTGTCCTGGTGCCAAGTGCACATATGGACACCCTTATGTTTGAACATTGTGTTTGTTATGGACAATCCGTGACGAGTACAAAAGTCCAATAACAAAGCACCACTTGGGTACAGATCCGGGTGGCCATTTTTCCCAATCACGCCTCTCCAGGTTTCACTGTCGTTGCCAACATGAGCGTTGAAGCCCCCCAGCAGAACAAGGGAATCACCCGAGGGAGCACTCTCCAGTACTCCTTCAAGGGAATCCAAAGAAGCGGGTACTCTGAGCTGCTGTTTGGTGCGTAAACACAAACAACAGTCAGGACCCGTCCCCCAACCCGAAGGCGGAGAAAGCTACCATCTCGTCTACTGTGTTAAAGTCCAATGTGCAGGCTTTGAGCCGGGGCCTGTCGCTCTCATTGCTTGCAATGCCAGAGTGGAAGAGAGTACGGCCCCTCTAAGAGAACAGGTTCCAGATCCCTTGCTGTGCGTAGAAGTGAGTCCAACTATATCTACCTGGAACTTCTCCTTCCCTCCCAGCGAGGTGACGTTCCACGTCTCAAGAGCTAGCTTATGTCGCCGATGATTGGACCGCCAAGTGCCCTGCCTTCGGCTGCTGCCCAGCTCACACTGCACCCGACCTCTATGACCCAGCCCATGAGTGGTGAGCCCTTTGGAGGGGGGACCCACATTGCCTCTTCGAGCTGAGCCTGAGTCCCATTGGGACAGGCCCGGCCACCAGGCGCTCGCCATCGTGCCCCATCTCTGGGCCTGGCTCCAGAGGGGAGCCCCGATGACCCGCGTCAGGGCGAGGAAAAATCTAGGTCCTCGATTTGTACTTCTCATAAAAGTCTTTGAGCTGCTTTTTGTCTGATCCCTCACCTAGGACCTGTTTGTCTGGGAGACCCTACCAGGGGGCATAGAAGCCCAATACCGATGGATGGACGAGCGTAATATTGTATCTATGTGAGTTTTACTAGAATCCGTTTTTTTGTAAGGTTTGCAAATAGAAAAATTAGGTTTTACTCACTATGACAGTATACTGTCACACTCAATATGACAGTTTTTAAACATAACTCCTAAACAACACATGCGAAATTGCTAATAATGACTGGAGAAATGTATCTTTGTTAGTTTTACTAGAATAATGATATTTTGTACGGTTTGCAAAGACACAAGTTGGTTGTTTTACTCAATATGACTACATATGAAAGTTATATAAACATTACTCCAAAATTCAAACATGCAATATGTCTAAAAATGCCTGTAATATTGAATCTATGTGAGTTTTACCAGAATCGGGTATTTTGGTAAGGTTTACAAATACAAAAATTAGGTGTTACTCATAATGACAGTTTTACTGCCACATTCAATATGACAGTTATTTAAACATAACTCTTAAACCACACATGGGGCGGCGTGACGAAGTTGGTAGAGTGGCCGTGCCAGCAATCGGAGGGTTGCTGGTTACTGGGGTTCAATCCCCACCTTCTACCATCTTAGTCACGTCCGTTGTGTCCTTGGGCAAGACACTTCACGCTTGCTCCTGATGGCTGCTGGTTAGCGCCTTGCATGGCAGCTCCCGCCATCAGTGTGTGAATGTGTGTGTGAATGGGTGCATGTGGAAATACTGTCAAAGCGCTTTGAGTACCTTGAAGGTAGAAAAGCGCTATACAAGTATAACCCATTTATCATTTATTATTTTACATGTAAAATGGCTAATATTGCTTGGAAAATTTATCTTTGTGAGTTTTACTGAAAAAAAAATATTTTGTAAGGTTTGGAAAGACACAAGGTAGTTTTTTTTACTCAATATGACAGTATAACTGTCATACTAAAAATGAAAGTTATATGAACATAACTCCAAAAGCAAACATGCATTATGTCTAAAAATGCCTGTAATATTGTATTCATGTGAGTTGAACTAGAATCAGTTGTTTTTGTAAGGTTTGCAAATACAAAATATGGGTTTTTCGCACTATGACAGTATACTGTCAAACTCAATCTGACAGTTATTTAAACATAACTCCTAAACCACACATGAAAATGACTAATAATGCCTGGAGAAATGTATCTTTGTGAGTTTTACTAGAAAAAATATATTTTGTAAGGTTTGCAAAGACACAAGTTAGTTGTTTTACTCAATATGACAGTATAACTGTCATACTAAATCCATCCATCCATCCATTTTCTTCCGCTTATCCGAGGTCGGGTTGCAGGGGCAGCAGCCTAAGCAGAGAAGCCCAGACTTCCCTCTCCCCAGCCACGTTGTCCAGCTCTTCTCGGGGGATCCCGAGGCATTCCCAGGCCAGCCGGGAGACATAGTCTTCCAAATGTGTCCTGGGTCTTCCCCGTGGCCTCCTGCCGGTCGGACTTGCCCTAAACACCTCCCGAGGGAGGCGTTCGGGTGGCATCCTGAGCAGATGCCCGAACCACCTCATCTGGCTCCTCTCAATGTGGAGGAGCAGCAGCTTTACTCTGAGTTCCTCCCGGATGACGGAGCTTCTCACCCTATCTCTAGGGAGAGACCCGCCACCCGGCGGAGGAAACTCATTTCGGCCGCTTGTACCCGTGATCTTGTCCTTTCGGTCATAACCCAAAGCTCATGACCATAGGTGAATTGGGAACGTAGATCGACCGGTAAATTGAGAGCTTTGCCTTACGGCTCAGCTCTTTATTCACCACAACGGATCGATACAGCGTCCTCATTACTGAAGATGCCGCACCGATCCGCCTGTGGATCTCACGATCCACTGTTCCCTCACTCGTGAACAAGACTCCTAGGTTCTTGAACTCTTCCACTTGGGGCAAGATCTCCTCCCCAAACTGTAGATGGCACTCCACCCTTTTCCGGGCGAGAACCATGGACTCAGACTTGGAGGTGCTGATTCTCATCCCAGTCGCTTCACACTCGGCTGCGAACCGATCCAATGAGAGCTGAAGATCCTTGCCAGTTGTAGCCATCAGGACCACATTATCTGCAAAAAGCAGAGACCTAATACTGCAGCCACCAAACCGGATCCCCTCAACACCATGACTGCGCCTAGAAATTCTGTCCATAAAAGTTATGAACAGAATCGGTGACAAAGGGCAGCCTTGGCGGAGTCCAACCCTCACTGGAAAGGGGTCCGACTTACTGCCGGCAATGCGGACCAAGCTCTGACACTGATCATACAGGGAGCGACCCGCCACAATCAGACAGACCCATACTCTCTGAGCACTCCCCACAGGACTTCCCGGGATACGGTCGAATGCCTTCTCAGTCCACAAAGCACATGTAGACTGGTTAGGCAAACTCCCATGCACACTCAAGGACCCTGCCGAGAATATAGAGCTGGTCTAGAGTTCCACGATCAGGACGAAAACCACACTGTTCGTCCTGGATCCGAGGTTCGACTATCCGGCGTAGCCTCCTCTCCAGTACACATGAAAAGACCTTACCGGGAAGGCTGAGGAGTGTGATCCACGATAGTTGGAACACACCCTCCGGTTCCCCTTCTTAAAGAGAGTAACCACCACCCTGGTCTCCCAATCCAGAGGTACTGCCCCCAATGTCCACGCCATGTTGCAGAGTCTTGTCAACCAAGACAGCCCCACAGCATCCAGAGCCACCGAGGAGCTTTTTTGAACTACCTCAGCAACTTCAGCCCCAGAAATAGGAGAACCCACCACAGATTCGCCAGGCACTGCTTAATCATAGGAAGACATGTTGGTGGGATTGAGGAGGTCTTCGAAGTATTCCCTCCACCGATCCACAACAGCCGCAGTAGAGGTCAACAGCACACATTACACGGTGTTGACAGTAAATTGCTCTCCCCCAACCCCAACCCCCCCAGATAGGCTCTTTCTCATTGCTGGTGTCCACCAGCGGGTTCTAAGATTACCGCCACGACATGCACCAAATACCTTGAGGCCACAGCTCCAATCAGCCGCCTCGACAAGAGAGGCACGGAAAATGGTCCAGCACCTCCCTCGTGACATGTTCAAAGTTCTTCCGGAGGTGGGAATTGAAACTTTCTCTGACAGGAGACTCTGCGAGGCGTTCCCAGCTGACCCTCACAATGCATTTGGGCCTGCCAGGTCTATCCGGCATCCTCCCCCACCATCGGAGCCAGCTCACCACCAGGTGGTGATCGGTAGAAAGCTCTGCCCCTCTCGTCACCCGAGTGTCCAAAACATGAGGCCGCAAATCCGATGACACAACTACAAAGTCAATCATGGAACTGCGGCCGAGGGTGTCCTGGTGCCAAGTTCACATATGGACACCCTTATGTTTGAACATTGTGTTTGTTATGTACAATCCGTGACGAGTACAAAAGTCCAATAACAAAGCACCACTTGGGTTCAGATCCGGGTGGCCATTTTTCCCAATCACGCCTCTCCAGGTTTCACTGTCGTTGCCAACATGAGCGTTGAAGCCCCCCAGCAGAACAAGGGAATCACCCGAGGGAGCACTCTCCAGTACTCCCTCAAGGCAATCCAAAGAAGTGGGTACTCTGAGCTGCTGTTTGGTGCGTAAACACAAACAACAGTCAGGACCCGTCCCCCAACCCGAAGGCGGAGGAAGCTACCATCTCGTCTACTGTGTTAAAGTCCAACGTGCAGGCTTTGAGCCGTTGGCAACAATAATTGCCTCCCCAGCCTGTCGCCTCTCATTGCTTGCAATGCCAGAGTGGAAGAGAGTCCGGCCCCTCTAGAGAGAACATGTTCCAGAGCCCTTGCTGTGCATAGAAGTGAGTCCAACAATATCTAGCCGGAACTTCTGAAGTGAAGTGAATTATATTTATATAGCGCTTTTCTCTAGTGACTCAAAGCGCTTTACATAGTGAAACCCAATATCTAAGTTACATTTAAACCAGTGTGGGTGGCACTGAGAGCAGGTGGGTAAAGTGTCTTGCCCAAGGACACAACGGCAGTGACTAGGATGGCGAAAGCGGGAATCGAACCTGCAACCCTCAGGTTGATGGTACGGCCACTCTACCAACCGAGCTATACCGCCCCACTTCTCCTTCCTTTCCAGCGAGGTGACGTTCCACGTCTCAAGAGCTAGCTTATGTCGCCGATGATTGGACCGCCAAGTGCCCTGCCTTCGGCTGCTGCCCAGCTCACACTGCACCCGATCTCTATGACCCAGCCCATGAGTGGTGAGCCCATTGGAGGGGGGACCCACATTGCCTCTTTGAGCTGAGCCTGAGTCCCATGGGGACAGGCCCGGCCACCAGGCGCTTGCCATCGTGCCCCACCTCTGGGCCTGGCTCCAGAGTGGAGCCCCGGTGACCCGCGTCAGGGCGAGGAAAAATCTAGGTCCTCGATTAGTACTTCTCATAAAGGTCTTTGAGCTGCTTTTTGTCTGATCCCTCACCTAGGACCTGTTTGTCTGGGAGACCCTACCAGGGGGCATAGAAGCCCAAGTACCGATGGATGGACGAGCGATAACCTGCTGCCACCTGTCCGCCGCAGCTAAAACCATCCTACTGGTGTGTTTTTGATAACAAGGTAATTTCCGTGCAATCAGAGTCACTTGTACCTTGATGTGTCATTTTCTGTTTGAATTGCTTTATATATATATTTATAAAGTCCGAAATTAAATAGCGTCACAGTCAGCATCACAGACACTATCGTTGACCACATGTACCGCCGCATGCTAGCTAGCTAAGTTTTCTTCATTTTTGTCATAGTCATCTCAAAAAGATGATAACTTGCAACATATGTGCTACGACTTGCAGCAATGTATTTGCGTATGTTAGACACATGCGAAGTCTCAGTTGAATGCCTAATGCATCGTTTAAGTGTGCTTTCCCTGAATGCACAAGAGTTTTTTCCAACTTCTCAGCCTTCAAAACTCACAGCCGTCACCATAAATATGGCAAGAGTAGGACTGATCTGTATAGCGCAGAAGGTTTACCTTGTAATATTGTCTCATGTAGAGCGAAGTGCGATGATATACGGGGCCTTCTCCTGCATTTGAAAAGTCATATTACCGAAGGTAGGACAGTTACGTGCCCCTTCAGTCAATGTGAAAAAAGACTAGGGTCTGGAAGGAAAAAGCACAAGATTGTCAACAAGCTGTCCCACCACTCTGGTCGCTTTGGTGTAGAACACATTAAAGCCTTCTACAGAAAGCTAGGAGTATCCAACAATGATTTCAAATTAGAAATTGTCACAGCTGATGAGGTGCTTAAAAAATTGAGCGCGCTCCACCCAAACAAGGCCACCGACCTTGATAATATTCCCTTGAGATTCCTCAGGGACTCTTCCTCCATCATCACGCACATAATAAACCTTTCAATTTCACACGGCCAAGTACGAAAATATTTTAAGACAACAAGAGTAACTCCCCTCTTTGAAAAAGGAAGCAAATTGGAACCTGGCAACTACCGACCTGTTTTTATTCTCAGTTCCATTTCGAAAGTAATGGAAACAATCGTTTATGAACAGGTTGATAGTTGCCTTGCCACTAATAAACTCATATACAAATTCCAATCCGGCTTCAGAACTAACCACTCCACTGACACATGCCTTCTCTATCTGACCGACCACATCAAACATGAGGTGGACGCGGGCAAACACTGCGGCATGGTCATGCTGGACCTTCAGAAGGCCTTTGACAGCGTTCACCAGGCTATACTGTTGGATAAGCTCAGAGCAATCGGATTTAACAAAACCTCATCGACCTGGATGCAATCTTACTTGAGGGGAGAGAACAGGTGGTAGAGGTGAACGGCACCATGCCCCCCCCCCCCCTCTCAGTGAGGTGTGGAGTCCCCCAAGGCAGAATATTGGGGCCTTCACTGTTCCTAATATACATAAACAACTTGTCATCGGCATGCAACTGTGAATTGTTCTTGTTTGCGGATGACTCGGCCTTGCTGGTATCAGACAAGGGACAAGTCACAGGTGGAGAAAATCCTCAGTGCTGAACTCTGCAGAACTTGCACCTGGCTCGCTGACAACAAGCTATCCATACACTTGGGTAAAACGGAATCCATCCTGTTTGGGTCCCACATCAACCATAAGAAAGTCAATGACTTCACTATAAAAGTGGGTGTCATTGTTATCACCAGGAAGGATGAGGTCACCTACCTAGGTTCCATTCTAGAGGCTAATCTTTCCTGCGATAAAATGGCAACCAAGCTAATCAAAAAGGTCAACCAATGAACGAGATTTCTCTGTAGAATCTCCTCTCTGGTCAACAAAAGCACCATGAGGATTCTGGCGGGAACTCTCGTTCAACCCTTTTTCGATAACGCATGCACCTCCTGGTACCCTAGCACCCCAAAACCCTCAATTCTAAACTCCAAACATCCCAGAACAAGCAAGTCAGATTACTTCTAGACCTCCACCCCAGATCCCACCTCAGCCCACTTCTCAAAAGTGGGCTGGCTCAGGGTGGAGGACAGAGTAAAACAACTTGCACTGAGCCTAGTCTATAAAATCTGCTACACTTCCCTGATACCGAAGTACATGTCAAACTACTTCCTTAACGTTAATGACCGCCATAACCGCAACACCAGGGGGAGCTCCACTAACCACATTAAACCCAGATTCCGATCTAATAAAGGTCTTAACTCATTCTCTTTCTATGCCACATCAATGTGGAATGCGCTCCCAACAGGTATAAAAGAAAGGGCATCTCTATCCTCCTTCAAAACCGCAATAAAAGTACACCTCCAGGCAGCTACAACCCTAAACTAACACCCTCCCGGATTGTTAATAATCAAATGTAAACAATCAAATGCAGATACTTTTGCTTATGCCTTCTGAGCTTTCTCTCTCTCTCTCTCTATGTCCACTACTTGCTGTACATATCCTACCAAGTCAGACCTACAATGTTCCAATATCCATTTCTCTGTTCTCAATTGTTGATGACTGATGTGTGGAGGGGGAGGGCCCCCTCCACACCCCGGATTGTAAATAATGTAAATAATTCAATGTGATTATCTTGTGTGATGACTGTATTATGATAATAGTATATATATGGTAGTGTATATCTGTATCATGAATCAATTTAAGTGGATCCCGACTTCAACAAGTTGAAAAACTTATTTGGGTGTTACCATTTAGTGGTCAATTGTACGGAATATGTACTTCACTGTGCAACCTACTAATAAAAGTCGCAATCAATCAATCAATCAAAGTCCGGCCTTCATGCCAAGAGCCTAAATCTCTAATGTGAGTGACTTCATTAGATACTTTGCTCGCCGGGAAATAGTAGCAACAGGACTACTGCAATTTAACGACAAGCCTCAAAATTTCAGAGCTTGGAAACGCTCCTTTAAAAATGCAATACATGGATTAGATTTAACAACAAGTGAGGAGATGGACTTGATGTTAAAGTGGCTTGGCAAAGAATCCTCTGAACACGTAGAACAAATTAGAGCCATACACATTAACAACCCAACCAAAGGTCTCAATATGATGTGGGACAGGCTTGAGCAATGTTATGGCTCAGTTGAAGGGATTGAGGATACACTCTTCAAAAGAATTGATATGTTCCCCAAAATCACATCCAAAGACTACACAAAACTAAGGAAGTTAGTGACCTGCTCATGGAAATGCAGAGTGCTAAAGCTGAATTGAGACCTTCCTGGTCTTGCGTTTTTGGATACCGCAAGAGGACTAAATCCAATTGTGCAGAAACGTCCCTTCAATTTGCAAGAAAGGTGGATCACAGTAGGAGCTAAATACAAATGCACACAACGTGTCCCCTTCCCACCATTCCAAGAAGCTAACTCAAGAAATGACCCAAGCTTTAACTTTACATCGTTCCCTGACGTACCCAAACTCGACAAACTGCCTTGGAGAGCATATAAACAAAAATAAATGTCAATGCACAAAAATGATGTTGTCTCCAGTTACAATTTAGATACACAAAGAACGGCAAACAAAGCTGTTAACAGCGACAAGCTTTGCCCAATTCACATGAAACCTCATCCCCTCTCGAAGTGCAGATCATTTCGAATGAAAACACTCGATGATCGAAAAGCATTCTTAAAAGAGGACCACATTTGCTTCAAATGCTGTTCTTCATCTACACACAATGCAAAAAACTGTATGGTCAAGATACAGTGCTCTGAGTGTTTTGATGAAAAACACTGCACTGCTCTTCACCCAGGACCAGCACCCTGGTTTAAAGAAACTGAACCTGCAGCAGAGTATGGCGGGGAGAGTGACTCCGCTAAGTCGGAGGAGATCACGTCCAAGTGCACACAGGTTTGTGGCGTGAACGAAGCAGGCAGATCCTGCTCTAAAATTAGTCTTGTTAAAGTGTACCCAGCAGGCCATCCTGAACAAGCAGTAAGGCTCTATGCCATCCATGATGAACAAAGTAACAGGTCGTTAGTATGTCCTGAGTTTTTTGAATTGTTCAATGACCGTGGCCCTAGTTCCCCTTACTCACTAAGGACATGTGCTGGTACTAAAAAAGCAATGGACAGGAGAGCTACAGGATATGTAGTGGCAGCCTTGGATGGTTCAGTCCACATCCCATTGCCTAGCCTCATTGAATGTATAAATATCCCAAACGATAGAGATGAAATTCCCATACCCAGTGCAGCTATGCAACACAGTCACCTAAAGTCAGTAGCTCACCTTATCCCTGACCTGGACTGGATGTTATTAGAGTTCACAAAGTCCATAAACAGATAAGTGGCCTTAACAACGCACCCTATGCACAAAAATTGGTCCTCGGGTGGATCATAGTAGGAAACGTGTTTTTAGGTGATGTCCACAAAACTCTCGCTGTGAAGACGCTTTTTCACAAATACAACTGAGAAGGGGCGTCCTACAATGTTTGAGCCATGTCCCAATGTATTTAATGTAATAGCGAGACATTGTGAGCTACAAGTTCCATTCAGCTTCAGCACTCAACTTGTGGATAGCGCTTGTGAACCTGATCATTTAGGATGTAATGTGTTCAAACAAACCAGGCATGACAATTACATCGCACCCTCCATTCAGGACAAAGCCTTCTTGAAAATAATGGAAGAAGGATACAGACAAGAGCTGGACAGTTCCATTACAATTCAAGTCGCCACGTCAAAAACTCCTTAACAACAGAATTTCACCATTTAATTACAGTAACCTAATGGCAGCTAATGGTTCCAGTATAAAACTGTTTTTTTAAAAACTGCTATGCAGTATGAATACATTTGCATAGCCGTTTTTAAAAACAGTTGTATACTGGAACCATTAGCTGCCAGTAGGTTACTGTAATTAAATGGTGAAATTTCTTACAATGTGAGATAATGTGAAAAAAGCAATAAAAAATGATTCAAACAACTCCTAAACCAAACATGCAAAATGTCTAAAAATGCCTGTAATATTGAACCTATGTGAGTTTCACTAGAATCAGTTGTTTTTGTAAGGTTTGCAAATACAAATATTAGATTTTAAACATAATGACAGTATAACTGCCACGCAAAATATGAAACCACACATGAAAATTGTCTAATAATTAATTAAGAAATGTATCTTTGTGAGTTTTACTAGAAACAATTTCTTTTGTAAGGGTTGCAAACACAAAAGTTATTTTTTTTTACTCAATATGACAGTAAAACTGCCACGCTCAATATGTCAGTTAATTAAACATAACTCCTAAACTACACATTAAAAATGGCTAATAATGCCTCAAATAATGCATTCTTGTGAGTTTTAATCGAAACATATGCTTTTTTAAGGCTTGCAAACACAAAAAGTAGTTTTTTACTCAATATGACAATAATGTTCTTAGAATCCTGAGATAATGCGAAAAAAGCAATAAAAATGTATTCAATCATAATTCCTAAACCAAACATGCAACTTGTCTAAAAATGCCTGTAATATTGAATCCATGTGAGTTTTACTAGAATCAGATAATTTTTTGTAAGGTTTGCAAATACAAAAATTAGGTTTTACTCACTATGACAGTATACTGTCACACGCAATATGAGAGTTATTAAACATAACTAATAAACCACCCATGCAAAATGGCTAAAAATGTCTGAAATTATGCATCATTGGGAGTTTTACTCCAAACATATGCTTTTTTACGGCCTGCACACACAAAAAGTAATTTTTTACTCAATATGACTGTAATTTTCTTAGAATCCTGAGATAATGCAAAAAAAGCAATACAAATTTATTCAAACATAACTCCTAAACTACACATTAAAAATGGCTAATAATATCTCAAATGATGCATTCTTGTGAGTTTTGCTCGATACATATGCTTTTTTGAGGCTTGCAAACACAAAAAGTAGTTTTTTACTCAATATGACAATTATGTTCTTAGAATCCTGAGATAATGCGAAAAAAGTAATAAAAATGTATTCAATCATAATTCCTAAACCAAACATGCAAATTGTCTAAAAATGCCTGTAATATTGAATCCTTGTGAGTTTTACTAGAATCACTTGTTTTTGTAAGGTTTGCAAATACAAAAATTAGGTTTTACTCACTATGACAGTATACTGTCACACTCAATATGACAGTTATTAAACATAACTAGTAAACCGCCCATGCAAAATGGCTATAAATGTCTGAAATAATGCATCATTGGGAGTTTTACTCCAAACACATGCTTTTTTAAGGCCTGCAAACACAAAAAGTAGTTTTTTACTCAATATGACTGTAATGTTCTTAGAATCCTGAGATAATGCGAAAAAAGCAATACAAATGTATTCAAGCATAACTCCTAAACAACAGATCCAAAAGGGCTAATAATACCTGGAGATATGTATCTTTGTCAGTTTTACTAGAAAAATAATGTTTTGTAAGGATTGCAAAGACACAAGTTAGTTTTTTTTATTCAATATGACAGTATAACTGTCATACTAAATATGAAAGTTATATAAAAATGACTCCAAAACCAAACATGCATTATGTCTAAAAATGCCTGTAATATGGAATATATGTGAGTTTTACCAGAATCGGGTATTTTGGTAAGGTTTACAAATAAAAAATTATGTTTTACTCATAATGACAGTATTACTGCCACAAACAATATGACAGTTTTTTCAAACATAACTCCTTAACCACAAATGCAAAATGGCTAATATTGCCTGGAGAAATGTAACTTTGTGAGTTTTACTGGAAAAAACATATTTTGTAAGGTTTGCAAAAACAGAAAGTCGTTTTTTACTCAATATGACAATTATGTTCCTAGAATCCTGAGATAATGCGAAAAAAGCAATAAAAATGTATTCCATCATAATTCCTAAACCAAACATGCAAGATGTCTAAAAATGAATTAAGAAATGTATCTTCGTGAGTTTTACTAGAAATATTTTCTTTTGTAAGGTTTGCAAACACACAAGTTAATTCTTTTTACTAATATGACAGTTTAACTGCCACGCTATATGTAAGTTATTTAAACATAACTCCTAAACTACACATGAAAAAAGGCTAATAATGCCTCAAATAATGCATTCTTGTGAGTTTTGCTCGAAACATATGCTTTTTTAAGGCTTGCAAACACAAAAAGTAGTTTTTTACTCAATATGACAATAATGTTCTTAGAATCCTGAGATAATGCGAAAAAAGCAATACAAATGTATTCAATCATAATTCCTAAACCAAACATGCAACTTGTCTAAAAATGCCTGTAATATTGAATCCATGTGAGTTTTACTAGAATAAGTTGTTTTTGTAAGGTTTGCAAATACAAAAATTAGGTTTTACTCACTATGACAGTATACTGTCACACTCAATATGACAGTTATTAAACATAACTAGTAAACCACACATGCAAAATGGCTAATAATGCCTTAAATAATGCATCATTGGGAGTTTTACTCTAAACATATGCTTTTTTAAGGCTTGCAAAAACAAAAAGTAGTTTTTTACTCAATATGACAGTAATGTTCTTGGAATCCTGAGATAATGCGAAAAAAGCAATAAAAATGTATTCAAACATATATCCTAAACAACACATGCAAAATGGCTAATAAAGCCTAGAGACATGTATCTTTGTTAGTTTTACTAGAAAAACGATCTTTTGTAAGGTTTGCAAAGACACAAGTTAGTTTTTTTAATTCAATACGACAGTATAACTGTCATACAGAATATGAAAGTTATTTGAACATAACTCCAAAACCAACTATGCTATCCGTCTAAAAAGGCCTGTAATACATGTGAGTTTTACTAGAAACAGTTTTATTTGTAAGGTTTGCAAATACAAAAATTAGGTTTTACTCACTATGACAGTATACTGTCACATTTAATATGACAGTTTTTAAACATAACTCCTAAACAACACATGCGAAATTGCTAATAATGACTGGAGAAATGTATCTTTGTTAGTTTTACTAGAATAATGATATTTTGTAGAGTTTGCAAAGACAGAAGTTGGTCTTTTTACTCAATATGACTACATATGAAAGTTATATAAACATTACTCCAAAATTCAAACATGCAATATGTCTAAAAATGCCTGTAATATTGAATCTATGTGACTTTTTCCAGAATCGGGTATTTTGATAAAGTTCACAAATACAAAAATTAGGTGTTACTCATAATGACAAGTTTACTGCCACATTCAATATGACAGTTATTTAAACATAACTCTTAAACCACACGTGTAAAATGGCTAATATTGCCTGGAAAATTTATCTTTGTGAGTTTTACTGAAAAAAATATTTTGTTAGGTTTGTAAAGACACAAGTTAGTTTTTTTTACTCAATATGACAGTATATAACTGTCATACTAAATATGAAAGTTATATAAACATAACTCCAAAAGCAAACATGCATTATGTCTAAAAATGCCTGTAATATTGTATTCATGTGAGTTTAACTAGAATCAGTTGTTTTTGTAAGGTTTGCAAATACAATATATGGGTTTTTCTTAATATGACAGTATACTGTCACACTCAATCTGACAGTTATTTAAACATAACTCCTAAACCACACATGCAAAACGGCTAATAATGCCTGGAGAAATGTATCTTTGTGAGTTTTACTAGAAAAAATATATTTTGTAAGGTTTGCAAAGACACAAGTTAGTTGTTTTACTCAATATGACAGTATAACTGTCATACTAAATCCATCCATCCATCCATTTTCTTCCGCTTATCCGAGGTCGGGTTGCAGGGGCAGCAGCCTAAGCAGAGAAGCCCAGACTTCCCTCTCCCCAGCCACTTTGTCCAGCTCTTCTCGGGGGATCCCGAGGCATTCCCAGGCCAGCCGGGAGACATAGTCTTCCAAATGTGTCCTGGGTCTTCCCCGTGGCCTCCTGCCGGTCGGACTTGCCCTAAACACCTCCCGAGGGAGGCGTTTGGGTGGAATCCTGAGCAGATGTCCGAACCACCTCATCTGGCTCCTCTCAATGTGGAGGAGCAGCAGCTTTACTCTGAGTTCCTCCCGGATGACGGAGCTTCTCACCCTATCTCTAGGGAGAGACCCGCCACCCGGCGGAGGAAACTCATTTCGGCCGCTTGTACCCGTGATCTTGTCCTTTCGGTCATAACCCAAAGCTCATGACCATAGGTGAATTGGGAACGCAGATCGACCGGTAAATTGAGAGCTTTGCCTTACGGCTCAGCTCCTTCTTCACCACAACGGATCGATACAGCGTCCTCATTACTGAAGATGCCGCACCGATCCGCCTGTGGATCTCACGATCCACTGTTCCCTCACTCGTGAACAAGACTCCTAGGTTCTTGAACTCTTCCACTTGGGGCAAGATCTCCTCCCCAACCTGTAGATGGCACTCCACCCTTTTACGGGCGAGAACCATGGACTCAGACTTGGAGGGGCTGATTCTCATCCCAGTCGCTTCACACTCTGCTGCGAACCGATCCAATGAGAGCTGAAGATCCTGGCCAGTTGAAGCCATCAGGACCACATTATCTGCAAAAAGCAGAGACCTAATCCTGCAGCCAACAAACCGGATCCCCTCAACACCATGACTGCGCCAAGAAATTCTGTCCATAAACGTTATGAACAGTATCGGTGACAAAGGGCAGCCTTGGCGGAGTCCAACCATCACTGGAAAGGGGTCCGACTTACTGCCGGCAAAGCGGAAACAAGCTCTGACACTGATCATACAGGGAGCGACCCGCCACAATCAGACAGTCCGATACCCCATACTCTCTGAGCACTCTCCACAGGACTTCCCGGGATAGGGTCGAATGCCTTCTCAGTCCACAAAGCACATGTAGACTGGTTAGGCAAACTCCCATGCACACTCAACGACCCTGTGGAGAATACAGAGCTGGTCTAGAGTTCCACGACCAGGACAAAAACCACACTGTTTGTCCTGGATCCGAGGTTCGACTATCCGGCGTAGCCTCCTCTCCAGTACACATGAAAAGACCTTACCGGGAAGGCTGAGGAGTGTGTTCCACGATAGTTGGAACACACCCTCCGGTTCCCCTTCTTACAGAGAGGAACCACCACCCCGGTCTCCCAATCCAGAGGTACCGCCCCCAATGTCCACGCCATGTTGCAGAGTCTTGTCAACCAAGACAGCCCCACAGCATCCAGAGCCACCGAGGAGCTTTTTAACTACCTCAGCAACCTCAGCCCCAGAAATAGGAGAACCCACCACAGATTGCCTAGGCACTGCTTAATCATAGGAAGACATGTTGGTGGGATTGAGGAGGTCTTCGAAGTATTCCCTCCACCGATCCACAACAGCCGCAGTAGAGGTCAGCAGCACACATTACACGGTGTTGACGGTAAATAGGCTCTTTCTTCAGTTTGACGGCTTCCCTCACTGCTGGTGTCCACCAGCGGGTTCTAAGATTACCGCCACGACATGCACCAAACACCTTGAGGCCACAGCTCCAATCAGCCGCCTCGACAAGAGAGGCACGGAAAATGGTCCAGCACCTCCCTCGTGACATGTTCAAAGTTCTTTCGGAGGTGGGAATTGAAACTCTCTCTGACAGGAGACTCTGCTAGGCGTTCCCAGCAGACCCTCACAATGCATTTGGGCCTGGATCCTCCCCCACCATCGGAGCCAGCTCACCACCAGGTGGTGATCGGTAGAAAGCTCTGCCCCTCTCGTCACCCGAGTGTCCAAAACATGAGGCCGCAAATCCGATGACACAACTACAAAGTAAATCATGGAACTGCGGCCGAGGGTGTCCTGGTGCCAAGTGCACATATGGACACCCTTATGTTTGAACATTGTGTTTGTTATGGACAATCCGTGACGAGTACAAAAGTCCAATAACAAAGCACCACTTGGGTACAGATCCGGGTGGCCATTTTTCCCAATCACGCCTCTCCAGGTTTCACTGTCGTTGCCAACATGAGCGTTGAAGCCCCCCAGCAGAACAAGGGAATCACCCGAGGGAGCACTCTCCAGTACTCCTTCAAGGGAATCCAAAGAAGCGGGTACTCTGAGCTGCTGTTTGGTGCGTAAACACAAACAACAGTCAGGACCCGTCCCCCAACCCGAAGGCGGAGAAAGCTACCATCTCGTCTACTGTGTTAAAGTCCAATGTGCAGGCTTTGAGCCGGGGCCTGTCGCTCTCATTGCTTGCAATGCCAGAGTGGAAGAGAGTACGGCCCCTCTAAGAGAACAGGTTCCAGATCCCTTGCTGTGCGTAGAAGTGAGTCCAACTATATCTACCTGGAACTTCTCCTTCCCTCCCAGCGAGGTGACGTTCCACGTCTCAAGAGCTAGCTTATGTCGCCGATGATTGGACCGCCAAGTGCCCTGCCTTCGGCTGCTGCCCAGCTCACACTGCACCCGACCTCTATGACCCAGCCCATGAGTGGTGAGCCCTTTGGAGGGGGGACCCACATTGCCTCTTCGAGCTGAGCCTGAGTCCCATTGGGACAGGCCCGGCCACCAGGCGCTCGCCATCGTGCCCCATCTCTGGGCCTGGCTCCAGAGGGGAGCCCCGATGACCCGCGTCAGGGCGAGGAAAAATCTAGGTCCTCGATTTGTACTTCTCATAAAAGTCTTTGAGCTGCTTTTTGTCTGATCCCTCACCTACGACCTGTTTGTCTGGGAGACCCTACCAGGGGGCATAGAAGCCCAATACCGATGGATGAACGAGCGTAATATTGTATCTATGTGAGTTTTACTAGAATCCGTTTTTTTGTAAGGTTTGCAAATAGAAAAATTAGGTTTTACTCACTATGACAGTATACTGTCACACTCAATATGACAGTTTTTAAACATAACTCCTAAACAACACATGCGAAATTGCTAATAATGACTGGAGAAATGTATCTTTGTTAGTTTTACTAGAATAATGATATTTTGTACGGTTTGCAAAGACACAAGTTGGTTGTTTTACTCAATATGACTACATATGAAAGTTATATAAACATTACTCCAAAATTCAAACATGCAATATGTCTAAAAATGCCTGTAATATTGAATCTATGTGAGTTTTACCAGAATCGGGTATTTTGGTAAGGTTTACAAATACAAAAATTAGGTGTTACTCATAATGACAGTTTTACTGCCACATTCAATATGACAGTTATTTAAACATAACTCTTAAACCACACATGGGGCGGCGTGACGAAGTTGGTAGAGTGGCCGTGCCAGCAATCGGAGGGTTGCTGGTTACTGGGGTTCAATCCCCACCTTCTACCATCTTAGTCACGTCCGTTGTGTCCTTGGGCAAGACACTTCACCCTTGCTCCTGATGGCTGCTGGTTAGCGCCTTGCATGGCAGCTCCCGCCGCCAGTGTGTGAATGTGTGTGTGAATGGGTGAATGTGGAAATACTGTCAAAGCGCTTTGAGTACCTTGAAGGTAGAAAAGCGCTATACAAGTATAACCCATTTATCATTTATTATTTTACATGTAAAATGGCTAATATTGCCTGGAAAATTTATCTTTGTGAGTTTTACTGAAAAAAAAATATTTTGTAAGGTTTGTAAAGACACAAGTTAGTTTTTTTTACTCAATATGACAGTATAACTGTCATACTAAAAATGAAAGTTATATAAACATAACTCCAAAAGCAAACATGCATTATGTCTAAAAATGCCTGTAATATTGTATTCATGTGAGTTGAACTAGAATCAGTTGTTTTTGTAAGGTTTGCAAATACAAAATATGGGTTTTTCGCACTATGACAGTATACTGTCAAACTCAATCTGACAGTTATTTAAACATAACTCCTAAACCACACATGAAAATGACTAATAATGCCTGGAGAAATGTATCTTTGTGAGTTTTACTAGAAAAAATATATTTTGTAAGGTTTGCAAAGACACAAGTTAGTTGTTTTACTCAATATGACAGTATAACTGTCATACTAAATCCATCCATCCATCCATTTTCTTCCGCTTATCCGAGGTCGGGTTGCAGGGGCAGCAGCCTAAGCAGTGAAGCCCAGACTTCCCTCTCCCCAGCCACGTTGTCCAGCTCTTCTCGGGGGATCCCGAGGCATTCCCAGGCCAGCCGGGAGACATAGTCTTCCAAATGTGTCCTGGGTCTTCCCCGTGGCCTCCTGCCGGTCGGACTTGCCCTAAACACCTCCCGAGGGAGGCGTTCGGGTGGCATCCTGAGCAGATGCCCGAACCACCTCATCTGGCTCCTCTCAATGTGGAGGAGCAGCAGCTTTACTCTGAGTTCCTCCCGGATGACGGAGCTTCTCACCCTATCTCTAGGGAGAGACCCGCCACCCGGCGGAGGAAACTCATTCCGGCCGCTTGTACCCGTGATCTTGTCCTTTCGGTCATAACCCAAAGCTCATGACCATAGGTGAATTGGGAACATAGATCGACCGGTAAATTGAGAGCTTTGCCTTACGGCTCAGCTCTTTATTCACCACAACGGATCGATACAGCGTCCTCATTACTGAAGATGCCGCACCGATCCGCCTGTGGATCTCACGATCCACTGTTCCCTCACTCGTGAACAAGACTCCTAGGTTCTTGAACTCTTCCACTTGGGGCAAGATCTCCTCCCCAAACTGTAGATGGCACTCCACCCTTTTCCGGGCGAGAACCATGGACTCAGACTTGGAGGTGCTGATTCTCATCCCAGTCGCTTCACACTCGGCTGCGAACCGATCCAATGAGAGCTGAAGATCCTGGCCAGTTGTAGCCATCAGGACCACATTATCTGCAAAAAGCAGAGACCTAATACTGCAGCCACCAAACCGGATCCCATCAACACCATGACTGCGCCTAGAAATTCTGTCCATAAAAGTTATGAACAGAATCGGTGACAAAGGGCAGCCTTGGCGGAGTCCAACCCTCACTGGAAAGGGGTCCGACTTACTGCCGGCAATGCGGACCAAGCTCTGACACTGATCATACAGGGAGCGACCCGCCACAATCAGACAGACCCATACTCTCTGAGCACTCCCCACAGGACTTCCCGGGATACGATCGAATGCCTTCTCAGTCCACAAAGCACATGTAGACTGGTTAGGCAAACTCCCATGCACACTCAAGGACCCTGCCGAGAATATAGAGCTGGTCTAAAGTTCCACGACCAGGACGAAAACCACACTGTTCGTCCTGGATCCGAGGTTCGACTATCCGGCGTAGCCTCCTCTCCAGTACACATGAAAAGACCTTACCGGGAAGGCTGAGGAGTGTGATCCACGATAGTTGGAACACACCCTCCGGTTCCCCTTCTTACAGAGAGTAACCACCACCCCGGTCTCCCAATCCAGAGGTACGGCCCCCAATGTCCACGCCATGTTGCAGAGTCTTGTCAACCAAGACAGCCCCACAGCATCCAGAGCCACCGAGGAGCTTTTTTGAACTACCTCAGCAACTTCAGCCCCAGAAATAGGAGAACCCACCACAGATTCCCCAGGCACTGCTTAATCATAGGAAGACATGTTGGTGGGATTGAGGAGGTCTTCGAAGTATTCCCTCCACCGATCCACAACAGCCGCAGTAGAGGTCAACAGCACACATTACACGGTGTTGACAGTAAATTGCTCTCCCCCAACCCCACCCCCCCAGATAGGCTCTTTCTCATTGCTGGTGTCCACCAGCGGGTTCTAAGATTACCGCCACGACATGCACCAAATACCTTGAGGCCACAGCTCCAATCAGCCGCCTCGACAAGAGAGGCACGGAAAATGGTCCAGCACCTCCCTCGTGACATGTTCAAAGTTCTTCCGGAGGTGGGAATTGAAACTTTCTCTGACAGGAGACTCTGCGAGGCGTTCCCAGCTGACCCTCACAATGCATTTGGGCCTGCCAGGTCTATCAAGTTCACATATGGACACCCTTATGTTTGAACATTGTGTTTGTTATGTACAATCCGTGACGAGTACAAAAGTCCAATAACAAAGCACCACTTGGGTTCAGATCCGGGTGGCCATTTTTCCCAATCACGCCTCTCCAGGTTTCACTGTCGTTGCCAACATGAGCGTTGAAGCCCCCCAGCAGAACAAGGGAATCACCCGAGGGAGCACTCTCCAGTACTCCCTCAAGGCAATCCAAAGAAGTGGGTACTCTGAGCTGCTGTTTGGTGCGTAAACACAAACAACAGTCAGGACCCGTCCCCCAACCCGAAGGCGGAGGAAGCTACCATCTCGTCTACTGTGTTAAAGTCCAACGTGCAGGCTTTGAGCCGTTGGCAACAATAATTGCCTCCCCAGCCTGTCGCCTCTCATTGCTTGCAATGCCAGAGTGGAAGAGAGTCCGGCCCCTCTAGAGAGAACATGTTCCAGAGCCCTTGCTGTGCATAGAAGTGAGTCCAACAATATCTAGCCGGAACTTCTCCTTCCTTTCCAGCGAGGTGACGTTCCACGTCTCAAGAGCTAGCTTATGTCGCCGATGATTGGACCGCCAAGTGCCCTGCCTTCGGCTGCTGCCCAGCTCACACTGCACCCGATCTCTATGACCCAGCCCATGAGTGGTGAGCCCATTGGAGGGGGGACCCACATTGCCTCTTCGAGCTGAGCCTGAGTCCCATGGGGACAGGCCCGGCCACCAGGCGCTTGCCATCGTGCCCCACCTCTGGGCCTGGCTCCAGAGTGGAGCCCCGGTGACCCGCGTCAGGGCGAGGAAAAATCTAGGTCCTCGATTAGTACTTCTCATAAAGGTCTTTGAGCTGCTTTTTGTCTGATCCCTCACCTAGGACCTGTTTGTCTGGGAGACCCTACCAGGGGGCATAGAAGCCCAAGTACCGATGGATGGACGAGCGATAACCTGCTGCCACCTGTCCGCCGCAGCTAAAACCATCCTACTGGTGTGTTTTTGATAACAAGGTAATTTCCGTGCAATCAGAGTCACTTGTACCTTGATGTGTCATTTTCTGTTTGAATTGCTTTATATATATATTTATAAAGTCCGAAATTAAATAGCGTCACAGTCAGCATCACAGACACTATCGTTGACCACATGTACCGCCGCATGCTAGCTAGCTAAGTTTTCTTCATTTTTGTCATAGTCATCTCAAAAAGATGATAACTTGCAACATATGTGCTACGACTTGCAGCAATGTATTTGCGTATGTTAGACACATGCGAAGTCTCAGTTGAATGCCTAATGCATCGTTTAAGTGTGCTTTCCCTGAATGCACAAGAGTTTTTTCCAACTTCTCAGCCTTCAAAACTCACAGCCGTCACCATAAATATGGCAAGAGTAGGACTGATCTGTATAGCGCAGAAGGTTTACCTTGTAATATTGTCTCATGTAGAGCGAAGTGCGATGATATACGGGGCCTTCTCCTGCATTTGAAAAGTCATATTACCGAAGGTAGGACAGTTACGTGCCCCTTCAGTCAATGTGAAAAAAGACTAGGGTCTGGAAGGAAAAAGCACAAGATTGTCAACAAGCTGTCCCACCACTCTGGTCGCTTTGGTGTAGAACACATTAAAGCCTTCTACAGAAAGCTAGGAGTATCCAACAATGATTTCAAATTAGAAATTGTCACAGCTGATGAGGTGCTTAAAAAATTGAGCGCGCTCCACCCAAACAAGGCCACCGACCTTGATAATATTCCCTTCAGATTCCTCAGGGACTCTTCCTCCATCATCACGCACATAATAAACCTTTCAATTTCACACGGCCAAGTACGAAAATATTTTAAGACAACAAGAGTAACTCCCCTCTTTGAAAAAGGAAGCAAATTGGAACCTGGCAACTACCGACCTGTTTTTATTCTCAGTTCCATTTCGAAAGTAATGGAAACAATCGTTTATGAACAGGTTGATAGTTGCCTTGCCACTAATAAACTCATATACAAATTCCAATCCGGCTTCAGAACTAACCACTCCACTGACACATGCCTTCTCTATCTGACCGACCACATCAAACATGAGGTGGACGCGGGCAAACACTGCGGCATGGTCATGCTGGACCTTCAGAAGGCCTTTGACAGCGTTCACCAGGCTATACTGTTGGATAAGCTCAGAGCAATCGGATTCAACAAAACCTCATCGACCTGGATGCAATCTTACTTGAGGGGAGAGAACAGGTGGTAGAGGTGAACGGCACCATGCCCCCCCCCCCCCCCCCCCCCCCTCTCAGTGAGGTGTGGAGTCCCCCAAGGCAGAATATTGGGGCCTTCACTGTTCCTAATATACATAAACAACTTGTCATCGGCATGCAACTGTGAATTGTTTTTGTTTGCGGATGACTCGGCCTTGCTGGTATCAGACAAGGGACAAGTCACAGGTGGAGAAAATCCTCAGTGCTGAACTCTGCAGAACTTGCACCTGGCTCGCTGACAACAAGCTATCCATACACTTGGGTAAAACGGAATCCATCCTGTTTGGGTCCCACATCAACCATAAGAAAGTCAATGACTTCACTATAAAAGTGGGTGTCATTGTTATCACCAGGAAGGATGAGGTCACCTACCTAGGTTCCATTCTAGAGGCTAATCTTTCCTGCGATAAAATGGCAACCAAGCTAATCAAAAAGGTCAACCAATGAACGAGATTTCTCTGTAGAATCTCCTCTCTGGTCAACAAAAGCACCATGAGGATTCTGGCGGGAACTCTCGTTCAACCCTTTTTCGATAACGCATGCAACTCCTGGTACCCTAGCACCCCCAAAACCCTCAATTATAAACTCCAAACATCCCAGAACAAGCAAGTCAGATTACTTCTAGACCTCCACCCCAGATCCCACCTCAGCCCACTTCTCAAAAGTGGGCTGGCTCAGGGTGGAGGACAGAGTAAAACAACTTGCACTGAGCCTAGTCTATAAAATCCGCTACACTTCCCTGATACCGAAGTACATGTCAAACTACTTCCTTAACGTTAATGACCGCCATAACCGCAACACCAGGGGGAGCTCCACTAACCACATTAAACCCAGATTCCGATCTAATAAAGGTCTTAACTCATTCTCTTTCTATGCCACATCAATGTGGAATGCGCTCCCAACAGGTATAAAAGAAAGGGCATCTCTATCCTCCTTCAAAACCGCAATAAAAGTACACCTCCAGGCAGCTACAACCCTAAACTAACACCCTCCCGGATTGTTAATAATCAAATGTAAACAATCAAATGCAGATACTTTTGCTTATGCCTTCTGAGCTCTCTCTCTCTCTCTCTCTATGTCCACTACTTGCTGTACATATCCTACCAAGTCAGACCTACAATGTTCCAATATCCATTTCTCTGTTCTCAATTGTTGATGACTGATGATAACAACCAAACTTAACACCCCCCTCCCCCTCCACACCCTGGATTGTAAATAATGTAAATAATTCAATGTGATTATCTTGTGTGATGACTGTATTATGATAATAGTATATATATATGGTAGTGTATATCTGTATCATGAATCAATTTAAGTGGATCCCGACTTCAACAAGTTGAAAAACTTATTTGGGTGTTACCATTTAGTGGTCAATTGTACGGAATATGTACTTCACTGTGCAACCTACTAATAAAAGTCGCAATCAATCAATCAATCAAAGTCCGGCCTTCATGCCAAGAGCCTAAATCTCTAATGTGAGTGACTTCATTAGATACTTTGCTCGCCGGGAAATAGTAGCAACAGGACTACTGCAATTTAACGACAAGCCTCAAAATTTCAGAGCTTGGAAACGCTCCTTTAAAAATGCAATACATGGATTAGATTTAACAACAAGTGAGGAGATGGACTTGATGTTAAAGTGGCTTGGCAAAGAATCCTCTGAACACGTAGAACAAATTAGAGCCATACACATTAACAACCCAACCAAAGGTCTCAATATGATGTGGGACAGGCTTGAGCAATGTTATGGCTCAGTTGAAGAGATTGAGGATACACTCTTCAAAAGAATTGATATGTTCCCCAAAATCACATCCAAAGACTACACAAAACTAAGGAAGTTAGTGACCTGCTCATGGAAATGCAGAGTGCTAAAGCTGAATTGAGACCTTCCTGGTCTTGCGTTTTTGGATACCGCAAGAGGACTAAATCCAATTGTGCAGAAACTTCCCTTCAATTTGCAAGAAAGGTGGATCACAGTAGGAGCTAAATACAAATGCACACAACGTGTCCCCTTCCCACCATTCCAAGAAGCTAACTCAAGAAATTACCCAAGCTTTAACTTTACATCGTTCCCTGACGTACCCAAACTCGACAAACTGCCATGGAGAGCATATAAACAAAAATAAATGTCAATGCACAAAACTGATGTTGTCTCCAGTTACAATTTAGATACACAAAGAACGGCAAACAAAGCTGTTAACAGCGACAAGCTTTGCCCAATTCACATGAAACCTCATCCCCTCTCGAAGTGCAGATCATTTCGAATGAAAACACTCGATGATCGAAAAGCATTCTTAAAAGAGGACCACATTTGCTTCAAATGCTGTTCTTCATCTACACACAATGCAAAAAACTGTATGGTCAAGATACAGTGCTCTGAGTGTCTTGATGAAAAACACTGCACTGCTCTTCACCCAGGACCAGCACCCTGGTTTAAAGAAACTGAACCTGCAGCAGAGTATGGCGGGGAGAGTGACTCCGCTAAGTCGGAGGAGATCACGTCCAAGTGCACACAGGTTTGTGGCGTGAACGAAGCAGGCAGATCCTGCTCTAAAATTAGTCTTGTTAAAGTGTACCCAGCAGGCCATCCTGAACAAGCAGTAAGGCTCTATGCCATCCATGATGAACAAAGTAACAGGTCGTTAGTATGTCCTGAGTTTTTTGAATTGTTCAATGACCGTGGCCCTAGTTCCCCTTACTCACTAAGGACATGTGCTGGTACTAAAAAAGCAATGGACAGGAGAGCTACAGGATATGTAGTGGCAGCCTTGGATGGTTCAGTCCACATCCCATTGCCTAGCCTCATTGAATGTATAAATATCCCAAACGATAGAGATGAAATTCCCATACCCAGTGCAGCTATGCAACACAGTCACCTAAAGTCAGTAGCTCACCTTATCCCTGACCTGGACTGGATGTTATTAGAGTTCACAAAGTCCATAAACAGATAAGTGGCCTTAACAACGCACCCTATGCACGAAAATTGGACCTCGGGTGGATCATAGTAGGAAACGTGTGTTTAGGTGATGTCCACAAAACTCTCGCTGTGAAGACGCTTTTTCACAAATACAACTGAGAAGGGGCGTCCTACAATGTTTGAGCCATGTCCCAATGTATTTAATGTAATAGCGAGACATTGTGAGCTACAAGTTCCATTCAGCTTCAGCACTCAACTTGTGGATAGCGCTTGTGAACCTGATCATTTAGGATGTAATGTGTTCAAACAAACCAGGCATGACAATTACATCGCACCCTCCATTCAGGACAAAGCCTTCTTGAAAATAATGGAAGAAGGATACAGACAAGAGCTGGAAAGTTCCATTACAATTCAAGTCGCCACGTCAAAAACTCCTTAACAACAGAATTTCACCATTTAATTACAGTAACCGAATGGCAGCTAATGGTTCCAGTATAAAACTGTTTTTTTAAAAACTGCTATGCAGTATGAATACATTTGCATAGCCGTTTTTAAAAACAGTTGTATACTGGAACCATTAGCTGCCAGTAGGTTACTGTAATTAAATGGTGAAATTTCTTACAATGTGAGATAATGTGAAAAAAGCAATAAAAAATGATTCAAACAACTCCTAAACCAAACATGCAAAATGTCTAAAAATGCCTGTAATATTGAACATATGTGAGTTTCACTAGAATCAGTTGTTTTTGTAAGGTTTGCAAATACAAATATTAGATTTTAAACATAATGACAGTATAACTGCCACGCTCAATATGAAACCACACATGAAAATTGTCTAATAATTAATTAAGAAATGTATCTTTGTGAGTTTTACTAGAAACAATTTCTTTTGTAAGGGTTGCAAACACAAAAGTTATTTTTTTTTACTCAATATGACAGTAAAACTGCCACGCTCAATATATCAATTATTTAAACATAACTGCTAAACTACACATGAAAAATGGCTAATAATGCCTCAAATAATGCATTCTTGTGAGTTTTGCTCGAAACATATGCTTTTTTAAGGCTTGCAAACACAAAAAGTAGTTTTTTACTCAATATGACAATAATGTTCTTAGATTATCTGAGAAAATGCGAAAAAAGCAATAAAAATGTATTCCATCATTCCTAAACCAAACATGCGAAATGTCTACAAAAAAAATTAAGAAATGTGTCTTTGAGAGTTTTACTAGAAACAATTTATTTTGTAAGGTTTGCAAACACACAAGTTATTTTTTTTACTCAATATGACAGTGTAACTGCCACGCTCACTCAATATGTCAGTTATTTAAACATAACTCCTAAACTACACATTAAAAATGGCTAATAATGCCTCAAATAATGCATTCTTGTGAGTTTTAATCGAAACATATGCTTTTTTAAGGCTTGCAAACACAAAAAGTATTTTTTTACTCAATATGACAATAATGTTCTTAGAATCCTGAGATAATGCGAAAAAAGCAATAAAAATGTATTCAATCATAATTCCTAAACCAAACATGCAACTTGTCTAAAAATGCCTGTAATATTGAATCCATGTGAGTTTTACTAGAATCAGATAATTTTTTGTAAGGTTTGCAAATACAAAAATTAGGTTTTACTCACTATGACAGTATACTGTCACACTCAATATGACAGTTATTAAACATAACTAGTAAACCGCCCATGCAAAATGGCTATAAATGTCTGAAATAATGCATCATTGGGAGTTTTACTCCAAACACATGCTTTTTTAAGGCCTGCAAACACAAAAAGTAGTTTTTTACTCAATATGACTGTAATGTTCTTAGAATCCTGAGATAATGCGAAAAAAGCAATACAAATGTATTCAAGCATAACTCCTAAACAACAGATCCAAAAGGGCTAATAATACCTGGAGATATGTATCTTTGTCAGTTTTACTAGAAAAATAATGTTTTGTAAGGATTGCAAAGACACAAGTTAGTTTTTTTTATTCAATATGACAGTATAACTGTCATACTAAATATGAAAGTTATATAAAAATGACTCCAAAACCAAACATGCATTATGTCTAAAAATGCCTGTAATATGGAATATATGTGAGTTTTACCAGAATCGGGTATTTTGGTAAGGTTTACAAATAAAAAATTATGTTTTACTCATAATGACAGTATAACTGCCACAAACAATATGACAGTTTTTTCAAACATAACTCCTTAACCACAAATGCAAAATGGCTAATATTGCCTGGAGAAATGTAACTTTGTGAGTTTTACTGGAAAAAACATATTTTGTAAGGTTTGCAAAAACAGAAAGTAGTTTTTTACTCAATATGACAATTATGTTCTTAGAATCCTGAGATAATGCGAAAAAAGCAATAAAAATGTATTCCATCATAATTCCTAAACCAAACATGCAAGATGTCTAAAAATGAATTAAGAAATGTATCTTCGTGAGTTTTACTAGAAACATTTTCTTTTGTAAGGTTTGCAAACACACAAGTTAATTCTTTTTACTAATATGACAGTTTAACTGCCACGCTATATGTAAGTTATTTAAAAATAACTCCTAAACTACACATGAAAAATGGCTAATAATGCCTCAAATAATGCATTCTTGTGAGTTTTGCTCGAAACATATGCTTTTTTAAGGCTTGCAAACACAAAAAGTAGTTTTTTTACTCAATATGACAATAATGTTCTTAGAATCATGAGATAATGCGAAAAAAGCAATACAAAAGTATTCAATCATAATTCCTAAACCAAACATGCAACTTGTCTAAAAATGCCTGTAATATTGAATCCATGTGAGTTTTACTAGAATAAGTTGTTTTTGTTTTTTTTAAAAATACAAAACTTGGGTTTTACTCACTATGACAGTATACTGTCACACTCAATATGAAAGTTATTAAACATAACTAGTAAACCACACATGCAAAATGGCTAATAATGCCTGAAATAATGCATCATTGGGAGTTTTACTCTAAACATATGCTTTTTTAAGGCTTGCAAAAACAAAAAGTAGTTTTTTACTCAATATGATAGTAATGTTCTTGGAATCCTGAGATAATGCGAAAAAAGCAATAAAAATGTATTCAAACATATATCCTAAACAACACATGCAAAATGGCTATTAAAGCCTAGAGACATGTATCTTTGTTAGTTTTACTAGAAAAATTATCTTTTGTAAGGTTTGCAAGGACACAAATTAGTTTTTTTAATTCAATACGACAGTATAACTGTCATACAGAATATGAAAGTTATTTGAACATAACTCCAAAACCAACTATACTATCCTTCTAAAAAGGCCTTTAATACATGTGAGTTTTACTAGAAACAGTTTTTTTGTAAGGTTTGCAAATACAAAAATTAGGTTTTACTCACTATGACAGTATACTGTCACATTTAATATGACAGTTTTTAAACATAACTCCTAAACAACACATGCGAAATTGCTAATAATGACTGGAGAAATGTATCTTTGTTAGTTTTACTAGAATAATGATCTTTTGTAGAGTTTGCAAAGACAGAAGTTGGTCGTTTTACTCAATATGACTACATATGAAAGTTATATAAACATTACTCCAAAATTCAAACATGCAATATGTCTAAAAATGCCTGTAATATTGAATCTATGTGACTTTTTCCAGAATCAGGTATTTTGGTAAAGTTCACAAATACAAAAATTAGGTGTTAGTCATAATGACAATTTTACTGCCACATTCAATATGACAGTTATTTAAACATAACTCTTAAACCACACGTGTAAAATGGCTAATATTGCCTGGAAAATTTATCTTTGTGAGTTTTACTGAAAAAAATATTTTGTTAGGTTTGTAAAGACACAAGTTAGTTTTTTTTACTCAATATGACAGTATAACTGTCATACTAAATATGAAAGTTATATAAACATAACTCCAAAAGCAAACATGCATTATGTCTAAAAATGCCTGTAATATTGTATTCATGTGAGTTTAACTAGAATCAGTTGTTTTTGTAAGGTTTGCAAATACAATATATGGGTTTTTCTTAATATGACAGTATACTGTCACACTCAATCTGACAGTTATTTAAACATAACTCCTAAACCACACATACAAAACGGCTAATAATGCCTGGAGAAATGTATCTTTGTGAGTTTTACTAGAAAAATATATTTTGTAAGGTTTGCAAAGACACAAGTTAGTTGTTTCACTCAATATGACGGTATCATACTAAATCCAATTTGCTTCCGCTTATCCGAGGTCGGGTTGCGGGGGCAGCAGCATAGGCAGAGAAGCCCAGACTTCCCTCTCCCCAGCCAATTTGTCCAGCTCTTCTCGGGGGATCCCGAGGCATTCCCAGGCCAGCCGGGAGACATAGTCTTCCAAATGTGTCCTGGGTCTTCCCCGTGGCCTCCTGCCGGTCGGACTTGCCCTAAACACCTCCCGAGGGAGGCATTCGGGTGGCATCCTGAGCAGATGCCCGAACCACCTCATCTGGCTCCTCTCAATGTGGAGGAGCAGCAGATTTACTCTGAGTTCCTCCCGGATGACAGAGCTTCTCACCCTATCTCTAGGCAGAGACCCGCCACCCGGCGGAGGAAACTCATTTCGGCCGCTTGTACCCGTGATCTTGTCCTTTCGGTCATAACCCAAAGCTCATGACCATAGGTGAGGATGGGAACGTAGATCGACCGGTAAATTGAGAGCTTTGCCTTACGGCTCAGCTCCTTCTTCACCACAACGGATCGATACAGCGTCCTCATTACTGAAGATGCCGCACCGATCCGCCTGTGGATCTCACGATCCACTGTTCCCTCACTCGTGAACAAGACTCCTAGGTTCTTGAACTCTTCCACTTGGGGCAAGATCTCCTCCCCAACCTGTAGATGGCACTCCACCCTTTTCCGGGTGAGAACCATGGACTCAGACTTGGAGGTGCTGATTCTCATCCCAGTCGCTTCACACTCTGCTGCGAACCGATCCAATGAGAGCTGAAGATCCTGGCCAGTTGAAGCCATCAGGACCACATTATCTGCAAAAAGCAGAGACCTAATCCTGCAGCCAACAAACCGGATCCCCTCAACACCATGACTGCGCCTACAAATTCTGTCCATAAAAGTTATGAACAGTATCGGTGACAAAGGGCAGCCTTGGCGTAGTCCAACCCTCACTGGAAAGGGGTCCGACTTACTGCCGGCAAAGCGGACCAAGCTCTGACACTGATCATACAGGGAGCGACCCGCCACAATCAGACAGTCCGATACCCCATACTCTCTGAGCACTCCCCACAGGACTTCCCGGGATAGGGTCGAATGCCTTCTCAGTCCACAAAGCACATGTAGACTGGTTAGGCAAACTCCCATGCACACTCAACGACCCTGCCGAGAATACAGAGCTGGTCTAGAGTTCCACGACCAGGATTAAAACCACACTGTTTGTCCTGGATCCGAGGTTCGACTATCCGGCGTAGCCTCCTCTCCAGTACACATGAAAAGACCTTACCGGGAAGGCTGAGGAGTGTGTTCCACGATAGTTGGAACACACCCTCCGGTTCCCCTTCTTACAGAGAGGAACCACCACCCCGGTCTCCCAATCCAGAGGTACCGCCCCCAATGTCCACGCCATGTTGCAGAGTCTTGTCAACCAAGACAGCCCCACAGCATCCAGAGCCACCGAAGAGCTTTTTAACTACCTCAGCAACTTCAGCCCCAGAAATAGGAGAACCCACCACAGATTCCCTAGGCACTGCTTAATCATAGGAAGACATGTTGGTGGGATTGAGGAGGTCTTCGAAGTATTCCCTCCACCGATCCACAACAGCCGCAGTAGAGGTCAGCAGCACACATTACACGGTGTTGACAGTAAATAGGCTCTTTCTTCAGTTTGACGGCTTCCCTCACTGCTGGTGTCCACGACATGCACCAAACACCTTGAGGCCACAGCTCCAATCAGCCGCCTCGACAAGAGAGGCACGGAAAATGGTCCAGCACCTCCCTCGTGACATGTTCAAAGTTCTTCCGGAGGTGGGAATTGAAACTCTCTCTGACAGGAGACTCTGCGAGGCATTCCCAGCAGACCCTCACAATGCATTTGGGCCTGCCAGGTCTATCCGGCATCCTCCCCCACCATCGGAGCCAGCTCACCACCAGGTGGTGATCGGTAGAAAGCTCTGCCCCTCTCGTCACCCGAGTGTCCAAAACATGAGGCCGCAAATCCGATGACACAACTACAAAGTCAATCATGGAACTGCGGCCGAGGGTGTCCTGGTGCCAAGTTCACATATGGACACCCTTATGTTTGAACATTGTGTTTGTTATGTACAATCCGTGACGAGTACAAAAGTCCAATAACAAAGCACCACTTGGGTTCAGATCCGGGTGGCCATTTTTCCCAATCACGCCTCTCCAGGTTTCACTGTCGTTGCCAACATGAGCGTTGAAGCCCCCCAGCAGAACAAGGGAATCACCCGAGGGAGCACTCTCCAGTACTCCCTCAAGGCAATCCAAAGAAGTGGGTACTCTGAGCTGCTGTTTGGTGCGTAAACACAAACAACAGTCAGGACCCGTCCCCCAACCCGAAGGCGAAGGAAGCTACCATCTCGTCTACTGTGTTAAAGTCCAACGTGCAGGCTTTGAGCCGTTGGCAACAATAATTGCCTCCCCAGCCTGTCGCCTCTCATTGCTTGCAATGCCAGAGTGGAAGAGAGTCCGGCCCCTCTAGAGAGAACATGTTCCAGAGCCCTTGCTGTGCATAGAAGTGAGTCCAACAATATCTAGCCGGAACTTCTCCTTCCTTTCCAGCGAGGTGACGTTCCACGTCTCAAGAGCTAGCTTATGTCGCCGATGATTGGACCGCCAAGTGCCCTGCCTTCGGCTGCTGCCCAGCTCACACTGCACCCGATCTCTATGACCCAGCCCATGAGTGGTGAGCCCATTGGAGGGGGGACCCACATTGCCTCTTCGAGCTGAGCCTGAGTCCCATGGGGACAGGCCCGGCCACCAGGCGCTTGCCATCGTGCCCCACCTCTGGGCCTGGCTCCAGAGTGGAGCCCCGGTGACCCGCGTCAGGGCGAGGAAAAATCTAGGTCCTCGATTAGTACTTCTCATAAAGGTCTTTGAGCTGCTTTTTGTCTGATCCCTCACCTAGGACCTGTTTGTCTGGGAGACCCTACCAGGGGGCATAGAAGCCCAAGTACCGATGGATGGACGAGCGATAACCTGCTGCCACCTGTCCGCCGCAGCTAAAACCATCCTACTGGTGTGTTTTTGATAACAAGGTAATTTCCGTGCAATCAGAGTCACTTGTACCTTGATGTGTCATTTTCTGTTTGAATTGCTTTATATATATATTTATAAAGTCCGAAATTAAATAGCGTCACAGTCAGCATCACAGACACTATCGTTGACCACATGTACCGCCGCATGCTAGCTAGCTAAGTTTTCTTCATTTTTGTCATAGTCATCTCAAAAAGATGATAACTTGCAACATATGTGCTACGACTTGCAGCAATGTATTTGCGTATGTTAGACACATGCGAAGTCTCAGTTGAATGCCTAATGCATCGTTTAAGTGTGCTTTCCCTGAATGCACAAGAGTTTTTTCCAACTTCTCAGCCTTCAAAACTCACAGCCGTCACCATAAATATGGCAAGAGTAGGACTGATCTGTATAGCGCAGAAGGTTTACCTTGTAATATTGTCTCATGTAGAGCGAAGTGCGATGATATACGGGGCCTTCTCCTGCATTTGAAAAGTCATATTACCGAAGGTAGGACAGTTACGTGCCCCTTCAGTCAATGTGAAAAAAGACTAGGGTCTGGAAGGAAAAAGCACAAGATTGTCAACAAGCTGTCCCACCACTCTGGTCGCTTTGGTGTAGAACACATTAAAGCCTTCTACAGAAAGCTAGGAGTATCCAACAATGATTTCAAATTAGAAATTGTCACAGCTGATGAGGTGCTTAAAAAATTGAGCGCGCTCCACCCAAACAAGGCCACCGACCTTGATAATATTCCCTTCAGATTCCTCAGGGACTCTTCCTCCATCATCACGCACATAATAAACCTTTCAATTTCACACGGCCAAGTACGAAAATATTTTAAGACAACAAGAGTAACTCCCCTCTTTGAAAAAGGAAGCAAATTGGAACCTGGCAACTACCGACCTGTTTTTATTCTCAGTTCCATTTCGAAAGTAATGGAAACAATCGTTTATGAACAGGTTGATAGTTGCCTTGCCACTAATAAACTCATATACAAATTCCAATCCGGCTTCAGAACTAACCACTCCACTGACACATGCCTTCTCTATCTGACCGACCACATCAAACATGAGGTGGACGCGGGCAAACACTGCGGCATGGTCATGCTGGACCTTCAGAAGGCCTTTGACAGCGTTCACCAGGCTATACTGTTGGATAAGCTCAGAGCAATCGGATTTAACAAAACCTCATCGACCTGGATGCAATCTTACTTGAGGGGAGAGAACAGGTGGTAGAGGTGAACGGCACCATGCCCCCCCCCCCCCTCTCAGTGAGGTGTGGAGTCCCCCAGGGCAGAATATTGGGGCCTTCACTGTTCCTAATATACATAAACAACTTGTCATCGGCATGCAACTGTGAATTGTTCTTGTTTGCGGATGACTCGGCCTTGCTGGTATCAGACAAGGGACAAGTCACAGGTGGAGAAAATCCTCAGTGCTGAACTCTGCAGAACTTGCACCTGGCTCGCTGACAACAAGCTATCCATACACTTGGGTAAAACGGAATCCATCCTGTTTGGGTCCCACATCAACCATAAGAAAGTCAATGACTTCACTATAAAAGTGGGTGTCATTGTTATCACCAGGAAGGATGAGGTCACCTACCTAGGTTCCATTCTAGAGGCTAATCTTTCCTGCGATAAAATGGCAACCAAGCTAATCAAAAAGGTCAACCAATGAACGAGATTTCTCTGTAGAATCTCCTCTCTGGTCAACAAAAGCACCATGAGGATTCTGGCGGGAACTCTCGTTCAACCCTTTTTCGATAACGCATGCACCTCCTGGTACCCTAGCACCCCCAAAACCCTCAATTCTAAACTCCAAACATCCCAGAACAAGCAAGTCAGATTACTTCTAGACCTCCACCCCAGATCCCACCTCAGCCCACTTCTCAAAAGTGGGCTGGCTCAGGGTGGAGGAGAGAGTAAAACAACTTGCACTGAGCCTAGTCTATAAAATCCGCTACACTTCCCTGATACCGAAGTACATGTCAAACTACTTCCTTAACGTTAATGACCGCCATAACCGCAACACCAGGGGGAGCTCCACTAACCACATTAAACCCAGATTCCGATCTAATAAAGGTCTTAACTCATTCTCTTTCTATGCCACATCAATGTGGAATGCGCTCCCAACAGGTATAAAAGAAAGGGCATCTCTATCCTCCTTCAAAACCGCAATAAAAGTACACCTCCAGGCAGCTACAACCCTAAACTAACACCCTCCCGGATTGTTAATAATCAAATGTAAACAATCAAATGCAGATACTTTTGCTTATGCCTTCTGAGCTCTCTCTCTCTCTCTCTCCATGTCCACTACTTGCTGTACATATCCTACCAAGTCAGACCTACAATGTTCCAATATCCATTTCTCTGTTCTCAATTGTTGATGACTGATGATAACAACCAAACTTAACACCCCCCTCCCCCTCCACACCCCGGATTGTAAATAATGTAAATAATTCAATGTGATTATCTTGTGTGATGACTGTATTATGATAATAGTATATATATGGTAGTGTATATCTGTATCATGAATCAATTTAAGTGGATCCCGACTTCAACAAGTTGAAAAACTTATTTGGGTGTTACCATTTAGTGGTCAATTGTACGGAATATGTACTTCACTGTGCAACCTACTAATAAAAGTCGCAATCAATCAATCAATCAAAGTCCGGCCTTCATGCCAAGAGCCTAAATCTCTAATGTGAGTGACTTCATTAGATACTTTGCTCGCCGGGAAATAGTAGCAACAGGACTACTGCAATTTAACGACAAGCCTCAAAATTTCAGAGCTTGGAAACGCTCCTTTAAAAATGCAATACATGGATTAGATTTAACAACAAGTGAGGAGATGGACTTGATGTTAAAGTGGCTTGGCAAAGAATCCTCTGAACACGTAGAACAAATTAGAGCCATACACATTAACAACCCAACCAAAGGTCTCAATATGATGTGGGACAGGCTTGAGCAATGTTATGGCTCAGTTGAAGGGATTGAGGATACACTCTTCAAAAGAATTGATATGTTCCCCAAAATCACATCCAAAGACTACACAAAACTAAGGAAGTTAGTGACCTGTTCATGGAAATGCAGAGTGCTAAAGCTGAATTGAGACCTTCCTGGTCTTGCGTTTTTGGATACCGCAAGAGGACTAAATCCAATTGTGCAGAAACTTCCCTTCAATTTGCAAGAAAGGTGGATCACAGTAGGAGCTAAATACAAATGCACACAACGTGTCCCCTTCCCACCATTCCAAGAAGCTAACTCAAGAAATGACCCAAGCTTTAACTTTACATCGTTCCCTGACGTACCCAAACTCGACAAACTGCCTTGGAGAGCATATAAACAAAAATAAATGTCAATGCACAAAAATGATGTTGTCTCCAGTTACAATTTAGATACACAAAGAACGGCAAACAAAGCTGTTAACAGCGACAAGCTTTGCCCAATTCACATGAAACCTCATCCCCTCTCGAAGTGCAGATCATTTCGAATGAAAACACTCGATGATCGAAAAGCATTCTTAAAAGAGGACCACATTTGCTTCAAATGCTGTTCTTCATCTACACACAATGCAAAAAACTGTATGGTCAAGATACAGTGCTCTGAGTGTCTTGATGAAAAACACTGCACTGCTCTTCACCCAGGACCAGCACCCTGGTTTAAAGAAACTGAACCTGCAGCAGAGTATGGCGGGGAGAGTGACTCCGCTAAGTCGGAGGAGATCACGTCCAAGTGCACACAGGTTTGTGGCGTGAACGAAGCAGGCAGATCCTGCTCTAAAATTAGTCTTGTTAAAGTGTACCCAGCAGGCCATCCTGAACAAGCAGTAAGGCTCTATGCCATCCATGATGAACAAAGTAACAGGTCGTTAGTATGTCCTGAGTTTTTTGAATTGTTCAATGACCGTGGCCCTAGTTCCCCTTACTCACTAAGGACATGTGCTGGTACTAAAAAAGCAATGGACAGGAGAGCTACAGGATATGTAGTGGCAGCCTTGGATGGTTCAGTCCACATCCCATTGCCTAGCCTCATTGAATGTATAAATATCCCAAACGATAGAGATGAAATTCCCATACCCAGTGCAGCTATGCAACACAGTCACCTAAAGTCAGTAGCTCACCTTATCCCTGACCTGGACTGGATGTTATTAGAGTTCACAAAGTCCATAAACAGATAAGTGGCCTTAACAACGCACCCTATGCACAAAAATTGGTCCTCGGGTGGATCATAGTAGGAAACGTGTGTTTAGGTGATGTCCACAAAACTCTCGCTGTGAAGACGCTTTTTCACAAATACAACTGAGAAGGGGCGTCCTACAATGTTTGAGCCATGTCCCAATGTATTTAATGTAATAGCGAGACATTGTGAGCTACAAGTTCCATTCAGCTTCAGCACTCAACTTGTGGATAGCGCTTGTGAACCTGATCATTTAGGATGTAATGTGTTCAAACAAACCAGGCATGACAATTACATCGCACCCTCCATTCAGGACAAAGCCTTCTTGAAAATAATGGAAGAAGGATACAGACAAGAGCTGGACAGTTCCATTACAATTCAAGTCGCCACGTCAAAAACTCCTTAACAACAGAATTTCACCATTTAATTACAGTAACCTAATGGCAGCTAATGGTTCCAGTATAAAACTGTTTTTTTAAAAACTGCTATGCAGTATGAATACATTTGCATAGCCGTTTTTAAAAACAGTTGTATACTGGAACCATTAGCTGCCAGTAGGATACTGTAATTAAATGGTGAAATTTCTTACAATGTGAGATAATGTGAAAAAAGCAATAAAAAATGATTCAAACAACTCCTAAACCAAACATGCAAAATGTCTAAAAATGCCTGTAATATTGAACCTATGTGAGTTTCACTAGAATCAGTTGTTTTTGTAAGGTTTGCAAATACAAATATTAGATTTTAAACATAATGACAGTATAACTGCCACGCTCAATATGAAACCACACATGAAAATTGTCTAATAATTAATTAAGAAATGTATCTTTGTGAGTTTTACTAGAAACAATTTCTTTTGTAAGGGTTGCAAACACAAAAGTTATTTTTTTTTACTCAATATGACAGTAAAACTGCCACGCTCAATATGTCAGTTAATTAAACACAACTCCTAAACTACACATTAAAAATGGCTAATAATGCCTCAAATAATGCATTCTTGTGAGTTTTAATCGAAACATATGCTTTTTTAAGGCTTGCAAACACAAAAAGTAGTTTTTTACTCAATATGACAATAATGTTCTTAGAATCCTGAGATAATGCGAAAAAAGCAATAAAAATGTATTCAATCATAATTCCTAAACCAAACATGCAACTTGTCTAAAAATGCCTGTAATATTGAATCCATGTGAGTTTTACTAGAATCAGATAATTTTTTGTAAGGTTTGCAAATACAAAAATTAGGTTTTACTCACTATGACAGTATACTGTCACACGCAATATGAGAGTTATTAAACATAACTAATAAACCACCCATGCAAAATGGCTAAAAATGTCTGAAATTATGCATCATTGGGAGTTTTACTCCAAACATATGCTTTTTTACGGCCTGCACACACAAAAAGTAATTTTTTACTCAATATGACTGTAATTTTCTTAGAATCCTGAGATAATGCAAAAAAAGCAATACAAATTTATTCAAACATAACTCCTAAACTACACATTAAAAATGGCTAATAATATCTCAAATGATGCATTCTTGTGAATTTTGCTCGATACATATGCTTTTTTGAGGCTTGCAAACACAAAAAGTAGTTTTTTACTCAATATGACAATTATGTTCTTAGAATCCTGAGATAATGCGAAAAAAGTAATAAAAATGTATTCAATCATAATTCCTAAACCAAACATGCAAATTGTCTAAAAATGCCTGTAATATTGAATCCTTGTGAGTTTTACTAGAATCACTTGTTTTTGTAAGGTTTGCAAATACAAAAATTAGGTTTTACTCACTATGACAGTATACTGTCACACTCAATATGACAGTTATTAAACATAACTAGTAAACCGCCCATGCAAAATGGCTATAAATGTCTGAAATAATGCATCATTGGGAGTTTTACTCCAAACACATGCTTTTTTAAGGCCTGCAAACACAAAAAGTAGTTTTTTACTCAATATGACTGTAATGTTCTTAGAATCCTGAGATAATGCGAAAAAAGCAATACAAATGTATTCAAGCATAACTCCTAAACAACAGATCCAAAAGGGCTAATAATACCTGGAGATATGTATCTTTGTCAGTTTTACTAGAAAAATAATGTTTTGTAAGGATTGCAAAGACACAAGTTAGTTTTTTTTATTCAATATGACAGTATAACTGTCATACTAAATATGAAAGTTATATAAAAATGACTCCAAAACCAAACATGCATTATGTCTAAAAATGCCTGTAATATGGAATATATGTGAGTTTTACCAGAATCGGGTATTTTGGTAAGGTTTACAAATAAAAAATTATGTTTTACTCATAATGACAGTATAACTGCCACAAACAATATGACAGTTTTTTCAAACATAACTCCTTAACCACAAATGCAAAATGGCTAATATTGCCTGGAGAAATGTAACTTTGTGAGTTTTACTGGAAAAAACATATTTTGTAAGGTTTGCAAAAACAGAAAGTAGTTTTTTACTCAATATGACAATTATGTTCCTAGAATCCTGAGATAATGCGAAAAAAGCAATAAAAATGTATTCCATCATAATTCCTAAACCAAACATGCAAGATGTCTAAAAATGAATTAAGAAATGTATCTTCGTGAGTTTTACTAGAAATATTTTCTTTTGTAAGGTTTGCAAACACACAAGTTAATTCTTTTTACTAATATGACAGTTTAACTGCCACGCTATATGTAAGTTATTTAAACATAACTCCTAAACTACACATGAAAAAAGGCTAATAAT
This sequence comes from Entelurus aequoreus, assembly GCF_033978785.1. Classification (NCBI taxonomy): domain Eukaryota; kingdom Metazoa; phylum Chordata; class Actinopteri; order Syngnathiformes; family Syngnathidae; genus Entelurus; species Entelurus aequoreus. The sequence goes on along the minus strand of NC_084754.1, from coordinate 31,823,278 downwards.
GCCTCAAATAATGCATTCTTGTGAGTTTTGCTCGAAACATATGCTTTTTTAAGGCTTGCAAACACAAAAAGTAGTTTTTTACTCAATATGACAATAATGTTCTTAGAATCCTGAGATAATGCGAAAAAAGCAATACAAATGTATTCAATCATAATTCCTAAACCAAACATGCAACTTGTCTAAAAATGCCTGTAATATTGAATCCATGTGAGTTTTACTAGAATAAGTTGTTTTTGTAATGTTTACAAATACAAAAATTGGGTTTTACTCACTATGACAGTATACTGTCACACTCAATATGACAGTTATTAAACATAACTAGTAAACCACACATGCAAAATGGCTAATAATGCCTGAAATAATGCATCATTGGGAGTTTTACTCCAAACATATGCTTTTTTAAGGCTTGCAAAAACAAAAAGTAGTTTTTTACTCAATATGACAGTAATGTTCTTGGAATCCTGAGATAATGCGAAAAAAGCAATAAAAATGTATTCAAACATATATCCTAAACAACACATGCAAAATGGCTAATAAAGCCTAGAGACATGTATCTTTGTTAGTTTTACTAGAAAAACGATCTTTTGTAAGGTTTGCAAAGACACAAGTTAGTTTTTTTAATTCAATACGACAGTATAACTGTCATACAGAATATGAAAGTTATTTGAACATAACTCCAAAACCAACTATGCTATCCGTCTAAAAAGGCCTGTAATACATGTGAGTTTTACTAGAAACAGTTTTTTTGTAAGGTTTGCAAATACAAAAATTAGGTTTTACTCACTATGACAGTATACTGTCACATTTAATATGACAGTTTTTAAACATAACTCCTAAACAACACATGCGAAATTGCTAATAATGACTGGAGAAATGTATCTTTGTTAGTTTTACTAGAATAATGATATTTTGTAGAGTTTGCAAAGACAGAAGTTGGTCTTTTTACTCAATATGACTACATATGAAAGTTATATAAACATTACTCCAAAATTCAAACATGCAATATGTCTAAAAATGCCTGTAATATTGAATCTATGTGACTTTTTCCAGAATCGGGTATTTTGATAAAGTTCACAAATACAAAAATTAGGTGTTACTCATAATGACAAGTTTACTGCCACATTCAATATGACAGTTATTTAAACATAACTCTTAAACCACACGTGTAAAATGGCTAATATTGCCTGGAAAATTTATCTTTGTGAGTTTTACTGAAAAAAATATTTTGTTAGGTTTGTAAAGACACAAGTTAGTTTTTTTTACTCAATATGACAGTATATAACTGTCATACTAAATATGAAAGTTATATAAACATAACTCCAAAAGCAAACATGCATTATGTCTAAAAATGCCTGTGATATTGTATTCATGTGAGTTTAACTAGAATCAGTTGTTTTTGTAAGGTTTGCAAATACAATATATGGGTTTTTCTTAATATGACAGTATACTGTCACACTCAATCTGACAGTTATTTAAACATAACTCCTAAACCACACATGCAAAACGGCTAATAATGCCTGGAGAAATGTATCTTTGTGAGTTTTACTAGAAAAAATATATTTTGTAAGGTTTGCAAAGACACAAGTTAGTTGTTTTACTCAATATGACAGTATAACTGTCATACTAAATCCATCCATCCATCCATTTTCTTCCGCTTATCCGAGGTCGGGTTGCAGGGTCAGCAGCCTAAGCAGAGAAGCCCAGACTTCCCTCTCCCCAGCCACTTTGTCCAGCTCTTCTCGGGGGATCCCGAGGCATTCCCAGGCCAGCCGGGAGACATAGTCTTCCAAATGTGTCCTGGGTCTTCCCCGTGGCCTCCTGCCGGTCGGACTTGCCCTAAACACCTCCCGAGGGAGGCGTTTGGGTGGCATCCTGAGCAGATGTCCGAACCACCTCATCTGGCTCCTCTCAATGTGGAGGAGCAGCAGCTTTACTCTGAGTTCCTCCCGGATGACGGAGCTTCTCACCCTATCTCTAGGGAGAGACCCGCCACCCGGCGGAGGAAACTCATTTCGGCCGCTTGTACCCGTGATCTTGTCCTTTCGGTCATAACCCAAAGCTCATGACCATAGGTGAATTGGGAACGCAGATCGACCGGTAAATTGAGAGCTTTGCCTTACGGCTCAGCTCCTTCTTCACCACAACGGATCGATACAGCGTCCTCATTACTGAAGATGCCGCACCGATCCGCCTGTGGATCTCACGATCCACTGTTCCCTCACTCGTGAACAAGACTCCTAGGTTCTTGAACTCTTCCACTTGGGGCAAGATCTCCTCCCCAACCTGTAGATGGCACTCCACCCTTTTACGGGCGAGAACCATGGACTCAGACTTGGAGGGGCTGATTCTCATCCCAGTCGCTTCACACTCTGCTGCGAACCGATCCAATGAGAGCTGAAGATCCTGGCCAGTTGAAGCCATCAGGACCACATTATCTGCAAAAAGCAGAGACCTAATCCTGCAGCCAACAAACCGGATCCCCTCAACACCATGACTGCGCCAAGAAATTCTGTCCATAAAAGTTATGAACAGTATCGGTGACAAAGGGCAGCCTTGGCGGAGTCCAACCATCACTGGAAAGGGGTCCGACTTACTGCCGGCAAAGCGGAAACAAGCTCTGACACTGATCATACAGGGAGCGACCCGCCACAATCAGACAGTCCGATACCCCATACTCTCTGAGCACTCTCCACAGGACTTCCCGGGATAGGGTCGAATGCCTTCTCAGTCCACAAAGCACATGTAGACTGGTTAGGCAAACTCCCATGCACACTCAACGACCCTGTGGAGAATACAGAGCTGGTCTAGAGTTCCACGACCAGGACGAAAACCACACTGTTTGTCCTGGATCCCAGGTTCGACTATCCGGCGTAGCCTCCTCTCCAGTACACATGAAAAGACCTTACCGGGAAGGCTGAGGAGTGTGTTCCACGATAGTTGGAACACACCCTCCGGTTCCCCTTCTTACAGAGAGGAACCACCACCCAGGTCTCCCAATCCAGAGGTACCGCCCCCAATGTCCACGCCATGTTGCAGAGTCTTGTCAACCAAGACAGCCCCACAGCATCCAGAGCCACCGGGGAGCTTTTTAACTACCTCAGCAACCTCAGCCCCAGAAATAGGAGAACCCACCACAGATTGCCTAGGCACTGCTTAATCATAGGAAGACATGTTGGTGGGATTGAGGAGGTCTTCGAAGTATTCCCTCCACCGATCCACAACAGCCGCAGTAGAGGTCAGCAGCACACATTACACGGTGTTGACGGTAAATAGGCTCTTTCTTCAGTTTGACGGCTTCCCTCACTGCTGGTGTCCACCAGCGGGTTCTAAGATTACCGCCACGACATGCACCAAACACCTTGAGGCCACAGCTCCAATCAGCCGCCTCGACAAGAGAGGCACGGAAAATGGTCCAGCACCTCCCTCGTGACATGTTCAAAGTTCTTTCGGAGGTGGGAATTGAAACTCTCTCTGACAGGAGACTCTGCTAGGCGTTCCCAGCAGACCCTCACAATGCATTTGGGCCTGGATCCTCCCCCACCATCGGAGCCAGCTCACCACCAGGTGGTGATCGGTAGAAAGCTCTGCCCCTCTCGTCACCCGAGTGTCCAAAACATGAGGCCGCAAATCCGATGACACAACTACAAAGTAAATCATGGAACTGCGGCCGAGGGTGTCCTGGTGCCAAGTGCACATATGGACACCCTTATGTTTGAACATTGTGTTTGTTATGGACAATCCGTGACGAGTACAAAAGTCCAATAACAAAGCACCACTTGGGTACAGATCCGGGTGGCCATTTTTCCCAATCACGCCTCTCCAGGTTTCACTGTCGTTGCCAACATGAGCGTTGAAGCCCCCCAGCAGAACAAGGGAATCACCCGAGGGAGCACTCTCCAGTACTCCTTCAAGGGAATCCAAAGAAGCGGGTACTCTGAGCTGCTGTTTGGTGCGTAAACACAAACAACAGTCAGGACCCGTCCCCCAACCCGAAGGCGGAGAAAGCTACCATCTCGTCTACTGTGTTAAAGTCCAATGTGCAGGCTTTGAGCCGGGGCCTGTCGCTCTCATTGCTTGCAATGCCAGAGTGGAAGAGAGTACGGCCCCTCTAAGAGAACAGGTTCCAGATCCCTTGCTGTGCGTAGAAGTGAGTCCAACTATATCTACCTGGAACTTCTCCTTCCCTCCCAGCGAGGTGACGTTCCACGTCTCAAGAGCTAGCTTATGTCGCCGATGATTGGACCGCCAAGTGCCCTGCCTTCGGCTGCTGCCCAGCTCACACTGCACCCGACCTCTATGACCCAGCCCATGAGTGGTGAGCCCTTTGGAGGGGGGACCCACATTGCCTCTTCGAGCTGAGCCTGAGTCCCATTGGGACAGGCCCGGCCACCAGGCGCTCGCCATCGTGCCCCATCTCTGGGCCTGGCTCCAGAGGGGAGCCCCGATGACCCGCGTCAGGGCGAGGAAAAATCTAGGTCCTCGATTTGTACTTCTCATAAAAGTCTTTGAGCTGCTTTTTGTCTGATCCCTCACCTAGGACCTGTTTGTCTGGGAGACCCTACCAGGGGGCATAGAAGCCCAATACCGATGGATGGACGAGCGTAATATTGTATCTATGTGAGTTTTACTAGAATCCGTTTTTTTGTAAGGTTTGCAAATAGAAAAATTAGGTTTTACTCACTATGACAGTATACTGTCACACTCAATATGACAGTTTTTAAACATAACTCCTAAACAACACATGCGAAATTGCTAATAATGACTGGAGAAATGTATCTTTGTTAGTTTTACTAGAATAATGATATTTTGTACGGTTTGCAAAGACACAAGTTGGTTGTTTTACTCAATATGACTACATATGAAAGTTATATAAACATTACTCCAAAATTCAAACATGCAATATGTCTAAAAATGCCTGTAATATTGAATCTATGTGAGTTTTACCAGAATCGGGTATTTTGGTAAGGTTTACAAATACAAAAATTAGGTGTTACTCATAATGACAGTTTTACTGCCACATTCAATATGACAGTTATTTAAACATAACTCTTAAACCACACATGGGGCGGCGTGACGAAGTTGGTAGAGTGGCCGTGCCAGCAATCGGAGGGTTGCTGGTTACTGGGGTTCAATCCCCACCTTCTACCATCTTAGTCACGTCCGTTGTGTCCTTGGGCAAGACACTTCACCCTTGCTCCTGATGGCTGCTGGTTAGCGCCTTGCATGGCAGCTCCCGCCGCCAGTGTGTGAATGTGTGTGTGAATGGGTGAATGTGGAAATACTGTCAAAGCGCTTTGAGTACCTTGAAGGTAGAAAAGCGCTATACAAGTATAACCCATTTATCATTTATTATTTTACATGTAAAATGGCTAATATTGCCTGGAAAATTTATCTTTGTGAGTTTTACTGAAAAAAAAATATTTTGTAAGGTTTGTAAAGACACAAGTTAGTTTTTTTTACTCAATATGACAGTATAACTGTCATACTAAAAATGAAAGTTATATAAACATAACTCCAAAAGCAAACATGCATTATGTCTAAAAATGCCTGTAATATTGTATTCATGTGAGTTGAACTAGAATCAGTTGTTTTTGTAAGGTTTGCAAATACAAAATATGGGTTTTTCGCACTATGACAGTATACTGTCAAACTCAATCTGACAGTTATTTAAACATAACTCCTAAACCACACATGAAAATGACTAATAATGCCTGGAGAAATGTATCTTTGTGAGTTTTACTAGAAAAAATATATTTTGTAAGGTTTGCAAAGACACAAGTTAGTTGTTTTACTCAATATGACAGTATAACTGTCATACTAAATCCATCCATCCATCCATTTTCTTCCGCTTATCCGAGGTCGGGTTGCAGGGGCAGCAGCCTAAGCAGAGAAGCCCAGACTTCCCTCTCCCCAGCCACGTTGTCCAGCTCTTCTCGGGGGATCCCGAGGCATTCCCAGGCCAGCCGGGAGACATAGTCTTCCAAATGTGTCCTGGGTCTTCCCCGTGGCCTCCTGCCGGTCGGACTTGCCCTAAACACCTCCCGAGGGAGGCGTTCGGGTGGCATCCTGAGCAGATGCCCGAACCACCTCATCTGGCTCCTCTCAATGTGGAGGAGCAGCAGCTTTACTCTGAGTTCCTCCCGGATGACGGAGCTTCTCACCCTATCTCTAGGGAGAGACCCGCCACCCGGCGGAGGAAACTCATTTCGGCCGCTTGTACCCGTGATCTTGTCCTTTCGGTCATAACCCAAAGCTCATGACCATAGGTGAATTGGGAACGTAGATCGACCGGTAAATTGAGAGCTTTGCCTTACGGCTCAGCTCTTTATTCACCACAACGGATCGATACAGCGTCCTCATTACTGAAGATGCCGCACCGATCCGCCTGTGGATCTCACGATCCACTGTTCCCTCACTCGTGAACAAGACTCCTAGGTTCTTGAACTCTTCCACTTGGGGCAAGATTTCCTCCCCAAACTGTAGATGGCACTCCACCCTTTTCCGGGCGAGAACCATGGACTCAGACTTGGAGGTGCTGATTCTCATCCCAGTCGCTTCACACTCGGCTGCGAACCGATCCAATGAGAGCTGAAGATCCTGGCCAGTTGTAGCCATCAGGACCACATTATCTGCAAAAAGCAGAGACCTAATACTGCAGCCACCAAACCAGATCCCATCAACACCATGACTGCGCCTAGAAATTCTGTCCATAAAAGTTATGAACAGAATCGGTGACAAAGGGCAGCCTTGGCGGAGTCCAACCCTCACTGGAAAGGGGTCCGACTTACTGCCGGCAATGCGGACCAAGCTCTGACACTGATCATACAGGGAGCGACCCGCCACAATCAGACAGACCCATACTCTCTGAGCACTCCCCACAGGACTTCCCGGGATACGATCGAATGCCTTCTCAGTCCACAAAGCACATGTAGACTGGTTAGGCAAACTCCCATGCACACTCAAGGACCCTGCCGAGAATATAGAGCTGGTCTAGAGTTCCACGACCAGGACGAAAACCACACTGTTCGTCCTGGATCCGAGGTTCGACTATCCGGCGTAGCCTCCTCTCCAGTACACATGAAAAGACCTTACCGGGAAGGCTGAGGAGTGTGATCCACGATAGTTGGAACACACCCTCCGGTTCCCCTTCTTACAGAGAGTAACCACCACCCCGGTCTCCCAATCCAGAGGTACGGCCCCCAATGTCCACGCCATGTTGCAGAGTCTTGTCAACCAAGACAGCCCCACAGCATCCAGAGCCACCGAGGAGCTTTTTTGAACTACCTCAGCAACTTCAGCCCCAGAAATAGGAGAACCCACCACAGATTCCCCAGGCACTGCTTAATCATAGGAAGACATGTTGGTGGGATTGAGGAGGTCTTCGAAGTATTCCCTCCACCGATCCACAACAGCCGCAGTAGAGGTCAACAGCACACATTACACGGTGTTGACAGTAAATTGCTCTCCCCCAACCCCACCCCCCCAGATAGGCTCTTTCTCATTGCTGGTGTCCACCAGCGGGTTCTAAGATTACCGCCACGACATGCACCAAATACCTTGAGGCCACAGCTCCAATCAGCCGCCTCGACAAGAGAGGCACGGAAAATGGTCCAGCACCTCCCTCGTGACATGTTCAAAGTTCTTCCGGAGGTGGGAATTGAAACTTTCTCTGACAGGAGACTCTGCGAGGCGTTCCCAGCTGACCCTCACAATGCATTTGGGCCTGCCAGGTCTATCCGGCATCCTCCCCCACCATCGGAGCCAGCTCACCACCAGGTGGTGATCGGTAGAAAGCTCTGCCCCTCTCGTCACCCGAGTGTCCAAAACATGAGGCCGCAAATCCGATGACACAACTACAAAGTCAATCATGGAACTGCGGCCGAGGGTGTCCTGGTGCCAAGTTCACATATGGACACCCTTATGTTTGAACATTGTGTTTGTTATGTACAATCCGTGAGGAGTACAAAAGTCCAATAACAAAGCACCACTTGGGTTCAGATCCGGGTGGCCATTTTTCCCAATCACGCCTCTCCAGGTTTCACTGTCGTTGCCAACATGAGCGTTGAAGCCCCCCAGCAGAACAAGGGAATCACCCGAGGGAGCACTCTCCAGTACTCCCTCAAGGCAATCCAAAGAAGTGGGTACTCTGAGCTGCTGTTTGGTGCGTAAACACAAACAACAGTCAGGACCCGTCCCCCAACCCGAAGGCGGAGGAAGCTACCATCTCGTCTACTGTGTTAAAGTCCAACGTGCAGGCTTTGAGCCGTTGGCAACAATAATTGCCTCCCCAGCCTGTCGCCTCTCATTGCTTGCAATGCCAGAGTGGAAGAGAGTCCGGCCCCTCTAGAGAGAACATGTTCCAGAGCCCTTGCTGTGCATAGAAGTGAGTCCAACAATATCTAGCCGGAACTTCTCCTTCCTTTCCAGCGAGGTGACGTTCCACGTCTCAAGAGCTAGCTTATGTCGCCGATGATTGGACCGCCAAGTGCCCTGCCTTCGGCTGCTGCCCAGCTCACACTGCACCCGATCTCTATGACCCAGCCCATGAGTGGTGAGCCCATTGGAGGGGGGACCCACATTGCCTCTTCGAGCTGAGCCTGAGTCCCATGGGGACAGGCCCGGCCACCAGGCGCTTGCCATCGTGCCCCACCTCTGGGCCTGGCTCCAGAGTGGAGCCCCGGTGACCCGCGTCAGGGCGAGGAAAAATCTAGGTCCTCGATTAGTACTTCTCATAAAGGTCTTTGAGCTGCTTTTTGTCTGATCCCTCACCTAGGACCTGTTTGTCTGGGAGACCCTACCAGGGGGCATAGAAGCCCAAGTACCGATGGATGGACGAGCGATAACCTGCTGCCACCTGTCCGCCGCAGCTAAAACCATCCTACTGGTGTGTTTTTGATAACAAGGTAATTTCCGTGCAATCAGAGTCACTTGTACCTTGATGTGTCATTTTCTGTTTGAATTGCTTTATATATATATTTATAAAGTCCGAAATTAAATAGCGTCACAGTCAGCATCACAGACACTATCGTTGACCACATGTACCGCCGCATGTTAGCTAGCTAAGTTTTCTTCATTTTTGTCATAGTCATCTCAAAAAGATGATAACTTGCAACATATGTGCTACGACTTGCAGCAATGTATTTGCGTATGTTAGACACATGCGAAGTCTCAGTTGAATGCCTAATGCATCGTTTAAGTGTGCTTTCCCTGAATGCACAAGAGTTTTTTCCAACTTCTCAGCCTTCAAAACTCACAGCCGTCACCATAAATATGGCAAGAGTAGGACTGATCTGTATAGCGCAGAAGGTTTACCTTGTAATATTGTCTCATGTAGAGCGAAGTGCGATGATATACGGGGCCTTCTCCTGCATTTGAAAAGTCATATTACCGAAGGTAGGACAGTTACGTGCCCCTTCAGTCAATGTGAAAAAAGACTAGGGTCTGGAAGGAAAAAGCACAAGATTGTCAACAAGCTGTCCCACCACTCTGGTCGCTTTGGTGTAGAACACATTAAAGCCTTCTACAGAAAGCTAGGAGTATCCAACAATGATTTCAAATTAGAAATTGTCACAGCTGATGAGGTGCTTAAAAAATTGAGCGCGCTCCACCCAAACAAGGCCACCGACCTTGATAATATTCCCTTCAGATTCCTCAGGGACTCTTCCTCCATCATCACGCACATAATAAACCTTTCAATTTCACACGGCCAAGTACGAAAATATTTTAAGACAACAAGAGTAACTCCCCTCTTTGAAAAAGGAAGCAAATTGGAACCTGGCAACTACCGACCTGTTTTTATTCTCAGTTCCATTTCGAAAGTAATGGAAACAATCGTTTATGAACAGGTTGATAGTTGCCTTGCCACTAATAAACTCATATACAAATTCCAATCCGGCTTCAGAACTAACCACTCCACTGACACATGCCTTCTCTATCTGACCGACCACATCAAACATGAGGTGGACGCGGGCAAACACTGCGGCATGGTCATGCTGGACCTTCAGAAGGCCTTTGACAGCGTTCACCAGGCTATACTGTTGGATAAGCTCAGAGCAATCGGATTTAACAAAACCTCATCGACCTGGATGCAATCTTACTTGAGGGGAGAGAACAGGTGGTAGAGGTGAACGGCACCATGCCCCCCCCCCTCTCAGTGAGGTGTGGAGTCCCCCAAGGCAGAATATTGGGGCCTTCACTGTTCCTAATATACATAAACAACTTGTCATCGGCATGCAACTGTGAATTGTTCTTGTTTGCGGATGACTCGGCCTTGCTGGTATCAGACAAGGGACAAGTCACAGGTGGAGAAAATCCTCAGTGCTGAACTCTGCAGAACTTGCACCTGGCTCGCTGACAACAAGCTATCCATACACTTGGGTAAAACGGAATCCATCCTGTTTGGGTCCCACATCAACCATAAGAAAGTCAATGACTTCACTATAAAAGTGGGTGTCATTGTTATCACCAGGAAGGATGAGGTCACCTACCTAGGTTCCATTCTAGAGGCTAATCTTTCCTGCGATAAAATGGCAACCAAGCTAATCAAAAAGGTCAACCAATGAACGAGATTTCTCTGTAGAATCTCCTCTCTGGTCAACAAAAGCACCATGAGGATTCTGGCGGGAACTCTCGTTCAACCCTTTTTCGATAACGCATGCACCTCCTGGTACCCTAGCACCCCCAAAACCCTCAATTCTAAACTCCAAACATCCCAGAACAAGCAAGTCAGATTACTTCTAGACCTCCACCCCAGATCCCACCTCAGCCCACTTCTCAAAAGTGGGCTGGCTCAGGGTGGAGGACAGAGTAAAACAACTTGCACTGAGCCTAGTCTATAAAATCCGCTACACTTCCCTGATACCGAAGTACATGTCAAACTACTTCCTTAACGTTAATGACCGCCATAACCGCAACACCAGGGGGAGCTCCACTAACCACATTAAACCCAGATTCCGATCTAATAAAGGTCTTAACTCATTCTCTTTCTATGCCACATCAATGTGGAATGCGCTCCCAACAGGTATAAAAGAAAGGGCATCTCTATCCTCCTTCAAAACCGCAATAAAAGTACACCTCCAGGCAGCTACAACCCTAAACTAACACCCTCCCGGATTGTTAATAATCAAATGTAAACAATCAAATGCAGATACTTTTGCTTATGCCTTCTGAGCTCTCTCTCTCTCTCTCTCTATGTCCACTACTTGCTGTACATATCCTACCAAGTCAGACCTACAATGTTCCAATATCCATTTCTCTGTTCTCAATTGTTGATGACTGATGATAACAACCAAACTTAACACCCCCCTCCCCCTCCACACCCTGGATTGTAAATAATGTAAATAATTCAATGTGATTATCTTGTGTGATGACTGTATTATGATAATAGTATATATATGGTAGTGTATATCTGTATCATGAATCAATTTAAGTGGATCCCGACTTCAACAAGTTGAAAAACTTATTTGGGTGTTACCATTTAGTGGTCAATTGTACGGAATATGTACTTCACTGTGCAACCTACTAATAAAAGTCGCAATCAATCAATCAATCAAAGTCCGGCCTTCATGCCAAGAGCCTAAATCTCTAATGTGAGTGACTTCATTAGATACTTTGCTCGCCGGGAAATAGTAGCAACAGGACTACTGCAATTTAACGACAAGCCTCAAAATTTCAGAGCTTGGAAACGCTCCTTTAAAAATGCAATAAATGGATTAGATTTAACAACAAGTGAGGAGATGGACTTGATGTTAAAGTGGCTTGGCAAAGAATCCTCTGAACACGTAGAACAAATTAGAGCCATACACATTAACAACCCAACCAAAGGTCTCAATATGATGTGGGACAGGCTTGAGCAATGTTATGGCTCAGTTGAAGGGATTGAGGATACACTCTTCAAAAGAATTGATATGTTCCCCAAAATCACATCCAAAGACTACACAAAACTAAGGAAGTTAGTGACCTGCTCATGGAAATGCAGAGTGCTAAAGCTGAATTGAGACCTTCCTGGTCTTGCGTTTTTGGATACCGCAAGAGGACTAAATCCAATTGTGCCGAAACTTCCCTTCAATTTGCAAGAAAGGTGGATCACAGTAGGAGCTAAATACAAATGCACACAACGTGTCCCCTTCCCACCATTCCAAGAAGCTAACTCAAGAAATGACCCAAGCTTTAACTTTACATCGTTCCCTGACGTACCCAAACTCGACAAACTGCCATGGAGAGCATATAAACAAAAATAAATGTCAATGCACAAAACTGATGTTGTCTCCAGTTACAATTTAGATACACAAAGAACGGCAAACAAAGCTGTTAACAGCGACAAGCTTTGCCCAATTCACATGAAACCTCATCCCCTCTCGAAGTGCAGATCATTTCGAATGAAAACACTCGATGATCGAAAAGCATTCTTAAAAGAGGACCACATTTGCTTCAAATGCTGTTCTTCATCTACACACAATGCAAAAAACTGTATGGTCAAGATACAGTGCTCTGAGTGTCTTGATGAAAAACACTGCACTGCTCTTCACCCAGGACCAGCACCCTGGTTTAAAGAAACTGAACCTGCAGCAGAGTATGGCGGGGAGAGTGACTCCGCTAAGTCGGAGGAGATCACGTCCAAGTGCACACAGGTTTGTGGCGTGAACGAAGCAGGCAGATCCTGCTCTAAAATTAGTCTTGTTAAAGTGTACCCAGCAGGCCATCCTGAACAAGCAGTAAGGCTCTATGCCATCCATGATGAACAAAGTAACAGGTCGTTAGTATGTCCTGAGTTTTTTGAATTGTTCAATGACCGTGGCCCTAGTTCCCCTTACTCACTAAGGACATGTGCTGGTACTAAAAAAGCAATGGACAGGAGAGCTACAGGATATGTAGTGGCAGCCTTGGATGGTTCAGTCCACATCCCATTGCCTAGCCTCATTGAATGTATAAATATCCCAAACGATAGAGATGAAATTCCCATACCCAGTGCAGCTATGCAACACAGTCACCTAAAGTCAGTAGCTCACCTTATCCCCGACCTGGACTGGATGTTATTAGAGTTCACAAAGTCCATAAACAGATAAGTGGCCTTAACAACGCACCCTATGCACGAAAATTGGACCTCGGGTGGATCATAGTAGGAAACGTGTGTTTAGGTGATGTCCACAAAACTCTCGCTGTGAAGACGCTTTTTCACAAATACAACTGAGAAGGGGCGTCCTACAATGTTTGAGCCATGTCCCAATGTATTTAATGTAATAGCGAGACATTGTGAGCTACAAGTTCCATTCAGCTTCAGCACTCAACTTGTGGATAGCGCTTGTGAACCTGATCATTTAGGATGTAATGTGTTCAAACAAACCAGGCATGACAATTACATCGCACCCTCCATTCAGGACAAAGCCTTCTTGAAAATAATGGAAGAAGGATACAGACAAGAGCTGGAAAGTTCCATTACAATTAAAGTCGCCACGTCAAAAACTCCTTAACAACAGAATTTCACCATTTAATTACAGTAACCGAATGGCAGCTAATGGTTCCAGTATAAAACTGTTTTTTTTAAAAACTGCTATGCAGTATGAATACATTTGCATAGCCGTTTTTAAAAAACAGTTGTATACTGGAACCATTAGCTGCCAGTAGGTTACTGTAATTAAATGGTGAAATTTCTTACAATGTGAGATAATGTGAAAAAAGCAATAAAAAATGATTCAAACAACTCCTAAACCAAACATGCAAAATGTCTAAAAATGCCTGTAATATTGAACATATGTGAGTTTCACTAGAATCAGTTGTTTTTGTAAGGTTTGCAAATACAAATATTAGATTTTAAACATAATGACAGTATAACTGCCACGCTCAATATGAAACCACACATGAAAATTGTCTAATAATTAATTAAGAAATGTATCTTTGTGAGTTTTACTAGAAACATTTTCTTTTGTAAGGGTTGCAAACACAAAAGTTATTTTTTTTTACTCAATATGACAGTAAAACTGCCACGCTCAATATATCAATTATTTAAACATAACTGCTAAACTACACATGAAAAATGGCTAATAATGCCTCAAATAATGCATTCTTGTGAGTTTTGCTCGAAACATATGCTTTTTTAAGGCTTGCAAACACAAAAAGTAGTTTTTTACTCAATATGACAATAATGTTCTTAGATTATCTGAGAAAATGCGAAAAAAGCAATAAAAATGTATTCCATCATTCCTAAACCAAACATGCAAAATGTCTACAAAAAAAATTAAGAAATGTGTCTTTGAGAGTTTTACTAGAAACAATTTATTTTGTAAGGTTTGCAAACACACAAGTTATTTTTTTTACTCAATATGACAGTGTAACTGCCACGCTCACTCAATATGTCAGTTATTTAAACATAACTCCTAAACTACACATTAAAAATGGCTAATAATGCCTCAAATAATGCATTCTTGTGAGTTTTTATCGAAACATATGCTTTTTTAAGGCTTGCAAACACAAAAAGTATTTTTTTACTCAATATGACAATAATGTTCTTAGAATCCTGAGATAATGCGAAAAAAGCAATAAAAATGTATTCAATCATAATTCCTAAACCAAACATGCAACTTGTCTAAAAATGCCTGTAATATTGAATCCATGTGAGTTTTACTAGAATCAGATAATTTTTTGTAAGGTTTGCAAATACAAAAATTAGGTTTTACTCACTATGACAGTATACTGTCACACGCAATATGAGAGTAATTAAACATAACTAATAAACCACCCATGCAAAATGGCTAAAAATGTCTGAAATAATGCATCATTGGGAGTTTTACTCCAAACACATGCTTTTTTAAGGCCTGCAAACACAAAAAGTAGTTTTTTACTCAATATGACTGTAATGTTCTTAGAATCCTGAGATAATGCGAAAAAAGCAATACAAATGTATTCAAGCATAACTCCTAAACAACAGATCCAAAAGGGCTAATAATACCTGGAGATATGTATCTTTGTCAGTTTTACTAGAAAAATAATGTTTTGTAAGGATTGCAAAGACACAAGTTAGTTTTTTTTATTCAATATGACAGTATAACTGTCATACTAAATATGAAAGTTATATAAAAATGACTCCAAAACCAAACATGCATTATGTCTAAAAATGCCTGTTATATGGAATATATGTGAGTTTTACCAGAATCGGGTATTTTGGTAAGGTTTACAAATAAAACATTATGTTTTACTCATAATGACAGTATAACTGCCACAAACAATATGACAGTTTTTTCAAACATAACTCCTTAACCACAAATGCAAAATGGCTAATATTGCCTGGAGAAATGTAACTTTGTGAGTTTTACTGGAAAAAACATATTTTGTAAGGTTTGCAAAAACAGAAAGTAGTTTTTTACTCAATATGACAATTATGTTCTTAGAATCCTGAGATAATGCGAAAAAAGCAATAAAAATGTATTCCATCATAATTCCTAAACCAAACATGCAAGATGTCTAAAAATGAATTAAGAAATGTATCTTCGTGAGTTTTACTAGAAACATTTTCTTTTGTAAGGTTTGCAAACACACAAGTTAATTCTTTTTACTAATATGACAGTTTAACTGCCACGCTATATGTAAGTTATTTAAACATAACTCCTAAACTACACATGAAAAATGGCTAATAATGCCTCAAATAATGCATTCTTGTGAGTTTTGCTCGAAACATATGCTTTTTTAAGGCTTGCAAACACAAAAAGTAGTTTTTTTACTCAATATGACAATAATGTTCTTAGAATCCTGAGATAATGCGAAAAAAGCAATACAAATGTATTCAATCATAATTCCTAAACCAAACATGCAACTTGTCTAAAAATGCCTGTAATATTGAATCCATGTGAGTTTTACTAGAATAAGTTGTTTTTGTTTTTTTTAAAAATACAAAACTTGGGTTTTACTCACTATGACAGTATACTGTCACACTCAATATGAAAGTTATTAAACATAACTAGTAAACCACACATGCAAAATGGCTAATAATGCCTGAAATAATGCATCATTGGGAGTTTTACTCTAAACATATGCTTTTTTAAGGCTTGCAAAAACAAAAAGTAGTTTTTTACTCAATATGATAGTAATGTTCTTGGAATCCTGAGATAATGCGAAAAAAGCAATAAAAATGTATTCAAACATATATCCTAAACAACACATGCAAAATGGCTAATAAAGCCTAGAGACATGTATCTTTGTTAGTTTTACTAGAAAAATTATCTTTTGTAAGGTTTGCAAGGACACAAATTAGTTTTTTTAATTCAATACGACAGTATAACTGTCATACAGAATATGAAAGTTATTTGAACATAACTCCAAAACCAACTATACTATCCTTCTAAAAAGGCCTTTAATACATGTGAGTTTTACTAGAAACAGTTTTTTTGTAAGGTTTGCAAATACAAAAATTAGGTTTTACTCACTATGACAGTATACTGTCACATTTAATATGACAGTTTTTAAACATAACTCCTAAACAACACATGCGAAATTGCTAATAATGACTGGAGAAATGTATCTTTGTTAGTTTTACTAGAATAATGATCTTTTGTAGAGTTTGCAAAGACAGAAGTTGGTCGTTTTACTCAATATGACTACATATGAAAGTTATATAAACATTACTCCAAAATTCAAACATGCAATATGTCTAAAAATGCCTGTAATATTGAATCTATGTGACTTTTTCCAGAATCAGGTATTTTGGTAAAGTTCACAAATACAAAAATTAGGTGTTACTCATAATGACAATTTTACTGCCACATTCAATATGACAGTTATTTAAACATAACTCTTAAACCACACGTGTGAAATGGCTAATATTGCCTGGAAAATTTATCTTTGTGAGTTTTACTGAAAAAAATATTTTGTTAGGTTTGTAAAGACACAAGTTAGTTTTTTTTACTCAATATGACAGTATAACTGTCATACTAAATATGAAAGTTATATAAACATAACTCCAAAAGCAAACATGCATTATGTCTAAAAATGCCTGTAATATTGTATTCATGTGAGTTTAACTAGAATCAGTTGTTTTTGTAAGGTTTGCAAATACAATATATGGGTTTTTCTTAATATGACAGTATACTGTCACACTCAATCTGACAGTTATTTAAACATAACTCCTAAACCACACATACAAAACGGCTAATAATGCCTGGAGAAATGTATCTTTGTGAGTTTTACTAGAAAAATATATTTTGTAAGGTTTGCAAAGACACAAGTTAGTTGTTTCACTCAATATGACGGTATCATACTAAATCCAATTTGCTTCCGCTTATCCGAGGTCGGGTTGCGGGGGCAGCAGCATAGGCAGAGAAGCCCAGACTTCCCTCTCCCCAGCCAATTTGTCCAGCTCTTCTCGGGGGATCCCGAGGCATTCCCAGGCCAGCCGGGAGACATAGTCTTCCAAATGTGTCCTGGGTCTTCCCCGTGGCCTCCTGCCGGTCGGACTTGCCCTAAACACCTCCCGAGGGAGGCATTCGGGTGGCATCCTGAGCAGATGCCCGAACCACCTCATCTGGCTCCTCTCAATGTGGAGGAGCAGCAGATTTACTCTGAGTTCCTCCCGGATGACAGAGCTTCTCACCCTATCTCTAGGCAGAGACCCGCCACCCGGCGGAGGAAACTCATTTCGGCCGCTTGTACCCGTGATCTTGTCCTTTCGGTCATAACCCAAAGCTCATGACCATAGGTGAGGATGGGAACGTAGATCGACCGGTAAATTGAGAGCTTTGCCTTACGGCTCAGCTCCTTCTTCACCACAACGGATCGATACAGCGTCCTCATTACTGAAGATGCCGCACCGATCCGCCTGTGGATCTCACGATCCACTGTTCCCTCACTCGTGAACAAGACTCCTAGGTTCTTGAACTCTTCCACTTGGGGCAAGATCTCCTCCCCAACCTGTAGATGGCACTCCACCCTTTTCCGGGTGAGAACCATGGACTCAGACTTGGAGGTGCTGATTCTCATCCCAGTCGCTTCACACTCTGCTGCGAACCGATCCAATGAGAGCTGAAGATCCTGGCCAGTTGAAGCCATCAGGACCACATTATCTGCAAAAAGCAGAGACCTAATCCTGCAGCCAACAAACCGGATCCCCTCAACACCATGACTGCGCCTACAAATTCTGTCCATAAAAGTTATGAACAGTATCGGTGACAAAGGGCAGCCTTGGCGTAGTCCAACCCTCACTGGAAAGGGGTCCGACTTACTGCCGGCAAAGCGGACCAAGCTCTGACACTGATCATACAGGGAGCGACCCGCCACAATCAGACAGTCCGATACCCCATACTCTCTGAGCACTCCCCACAGGACTTCCCGGGATAGGGTCGAATGCCTTCTCAGTCCACAAAGCACATGTAGACTGGTTAGGCAAACTCCCATGCACACTCAACGACCCTGCCGAGAATACAGAGCTGGTCTAGAGTTCCACGACCAGGATTAAAACCACACTGTTTGTCCTGGATCCGAGGTTCGACTATCCGGCGTAGCCTCCTCTCCAGTACACATGAAAAGACCTTACCGGGAAGGCTGAGGAGTGTGTTCCACGATAGTTGGAACACACCCTCCGGTTCCCCTTCTTACAGAGAGGAACCACCACCCCGGTCTCCCAATCCAGAGGTACCGCCCCCAATGTCCACGCCATGTTGCAGAGTCTTGTCAACCAAGACAGCCCCACAGCATCCAGAGCCACCGAAGAGCTTTTTAACTACCTCAGCAACTTCAGCCCCAGAAATAGGAGAACCCACCACAGATTCCCTAGGCACTGCTTAATCATAGGAAGACATGTTGGTGGGATTGAGGAGGTCTTCGAAGTATTCCCTCCACCGATCCACAACAGCCGCAGTAGAGGTCAGCAGCACACATTACACGGTGTTGACAGTAAATAGGCTCTTTCTTCAGTTTGACGGCTTCCCTCACTGCTGGTGTCCACGACATGCACCAAACACCTTGAGGCCACAGCTCCAATCAGCCGCCTCGACAAGAGAGGCACGGAAAATGGTCCAGCACCTCCCTCGTGACATGTTCAAAGTTCTTCCGGAGGTGGGAATTGAAACTCTCTCTGACAGGAGACTCTGCTAGGCGTTCCCAGCAGATCCTCACAATGCATTTGGGCCTGCCAGGTCTGTCCGGCATCCACCACCACCATCGGAGCCAGCTCACTACCAGGTGGTGATCGGTAGAAAGCTCTGCCCCTTTCGTCACCCGAGTGTCCAAAACATGAGGCCGCAAATCCGATGACACAACTACAAAGTCAATCATGGAACTGCGGCCGAGGGTGTCCTGGTGCCAAGTGCACATATGGACACCCTTATGTTTGAACATTGTGTTTGTTATGGACAATCCGTGACGAGTACAAAAGTCCAATAACAAAGCACCACTTGGGTACAGATCCGGGTGGCCATTTTTCCCAATCACGCCTCTCCAGGTTTCACTGTCGTTGCCAACATGAGCGTTGAAGCCCCCCAGCAGAACAAGGGAATCACCCGAGGGAGCACTCTCCAGTACTCCCTCAAGGGAATCCAAAGAAGCGGGTACTCTGAGCTGCTGTTTGGTGCGTAAACACAAACAACAGTCAGGACCCGTCCCCCAACCCGAAGGCGGAGAAAGCTACCATCTCGTCTACTGTGTTAAAGTCCAATGTGCAGGCTTTGAGCCGGGGCCTGTCGCTCTCATTGCTTGCAATGCCAGAGTGGAAGAGAGTACGGCCCCTCTAAGAGAACAGGTTCCAGATCCCTTGCTGTGCGTAGAAGTGAGTCCAACTATATCTACCTGGAACTTCTCCTTCCCTCCCAGCGAGGTGACGTTCCACGTCTCAAGAGCTAGCTTATGTCGCCGATGATTGGACCGCCAAGTGCCCTGCCTTCGGCTGCTGCCCAGCTCACACTGCACCCGACCTCTATGACCCAGCCCATGAGTGGTGAGCCCTTTGGAGGGGGGACCCACATTGCCTCTTCGAGCTGAGCCTGAGTCCCATTGGGACAGGCCCGGCCACCAGGCGCTCGCCATCGTGCCCCATCTCTGGGCCTGGCTCCAGAGGGGAGCCCCGATGACCCGCGTCAGGGCGAGGAAAAATCTAGGTCCTCGATTTGTACTTCTCATAAAAGTCTTTGAGCTGCTTTTTGTCTGATCCCTCACCTAGGACCTGTTTGTCTGGGAGACCCTACCAGGGGGCATAGAAGCCCAATACCGATGGATGGACGTGCGTAATATTGTATCTATGTGAGTTTTACTAGAATCCGTTTTTTTGTAAGGTTTGCAAATAGAAAAATTAGGTTTTACTCACTATGACAGTATACTGTCACACTCAATATGACAGTTTTTAAACATAACTCCTAAACAACACATGCGAAATTGCTAATAATGACTGGAGAAATGTATCTTTGTTAGTTTTACTAGAATAATGATATTTTGTACGGTTTGCAAAGACACAAGTTGGTTGTTTTACTCAATATGACTACATATGAAAGTTATATAAACATTACTCCAAAATTCAAACATGCAATATGTCTAAAAATGCCTGTAATATTGAATCTATGTGAGTTTTACCAGAATCGGGTATTTTGGTAAGGTTTACAAATACAAAAATTAGGTGTTACTCATAATGACAGTTTTACTGCCACATTCAATATGACAGTTATTTAAACATAACTCTTAAACCACACATGGGGCGGCGTGACGAAGTTGGTAGAGTGGCCGTGCCAGCAATCGGAGGGTTGCTGGTTACTGGGGTTCAATCCCCACCTTCTACCATCTTAGTCACGTCCGTTGTGTCCTTGGGCAAGACACTTCACGCTTGCTCCTGATGGCTGCTGGTTAGCGCCTTGCATGGCAGCTCCCGCCATCAGTGTGTGAATGTGTGTGTGAATGGGTGAATGTGGAAATACTGTCAAAGCGCTTTGAGTACCTTGAAGGTAGAAAAGCGCTATACAAGTATAACCCATTTATCATTTATTATTTTACATGTAAAATGGCTAATATTGCCTGGAAAATTTATCTTTGTGAGTTTTACTGAAAAAAAAATATTTTGTAAGGTTTGGAAAGACACAAGTTAGTTTTTTTTACTCAATATGACAGTATAACTGTCATACTAAAAATGAAAGTTATATGAACATAACTCCAAAAGCAAACATGCATTATGTCTAAAAATGCCTGTAATATTGTATTCATGTGAGTTGAACTAGAATCAGTTGTTTTTGTAAGGTTTGCAAATACAAAATATGGGTTTTTCGCACTATGACAGTATACTGTCAAACTCAATCTGACAGTTATTTAAACATAACTCCTAAACCACACATGAAAATGACTAATAATGCCTGGAGAAATGTATCTTTGTGAGTTTTACTAGAAAAAATATATTTTGTAAGGTTTGCAAAGACACAAGTTAGTTGTTTTACTCAATATGACAGTATAACTGTCATACTAAATCCATCCATCCATCCATTTTCTTCCGCTTATCCGAGGTCGGGTTGCAGGGGCAGCAGCCTAAGCAGAGAAGCCCAGACTTCCCTCTCCCCAGCCACGTTGTCCAGCTCTTCTCGGGGGATCCCGAGGCATTCCCAGGCCAGCCGGGAGACATAGTCTTCCAAATGTGTCCTGGGTCTTCCCCGTGGCCTCCTGCCGGTCGGACTTGCCCTAAACACCTCCCGAGGGAGGCGTTCGGGTGGCATCCTGAGCAGATGCCCGAACCACCTCATCTGGCTCCTCTCAATGTGGAGGAGCAGCAGCTTTACTCTGAGTTCCTCCCGGATGACGGAGCTTCTCACCCTATCTCTAGGGAGAGACCCGCCACCCGGCGGAGGAAACTCATTTCGGCCGCTTGTACCCGTGATCTTGTCCTTTCGGTCATAACCCAAAGCTCATGACCATAGGTGAATTGGGAACGTAGATCGACCGGTAAATTGAGAGCTTTGCCTTACGGCTCAGCTCTTTATTCACCACAACGGATCGATACAGCGTCCTCATTACTGAAGATGCCGCACCGATCCGCCTGTGGATCTCACGATCCACTGTTCCCTCACTCGTGAACAAGACTCCTAGGTTCTTGAACTCTTCCACTTGGGGCAAGATCTCCTCCCCAAACTGTAGATGGCACTCCA
This sequence comes from Entelurus aequoreus, assembly GCF_033978785.1. NCBI lineage: Eukaryota > Metazoa > Chordata > Actinopteri > Syngnathiformes > Syngnathidae > Entelurus > Entelurus aequoreus. The sequence continues at coordinate 31,801,184 of NC_084754.1, read as the reverse complement.
CCCTTTTCCGGGCGAGAACCATGGACTCAGACTTGGAGGTGCTGATTCTCATCCCAGTCTCTTCACACTCGGCTGCGAACCGATCCAATGAGAGCTGAAGATCCTGGCCAGTTGTAGCCATCAGGACCACATTATCTGCAAAAAGCAGAGACCTAATACTGCAGCCACCAAACCGGATCCCCTCAACACCATGACTGCGCCTAGAAATTCTGTCCATAAAAGTTATGAACAGAATCGGTGACAAAGGGCAGCCTTGGCGGAGTCCAACCCTCACTGGAAAGGGGTCCGACTTACTGCCGGCAATGCGGACCAAGCTCTGACACTGATCATACAGGGAGCGACCCGCCACAATCAGACAGACCCATACTCTCTGAGCACTCCCCACAGGACTTCCCGGGATACGGTCGAATGCCTTCTCAGTCCACAAAGCACATGTAGACTGGTTAGGCAAACTCTCATGCACACTCAAGGACCCTGCCGAGAATATAGAGCTGGTCTAGAGTTCCACGACCAGGACGAAAACCACACTGTTTGTCCTGGATCCGAGGTTCGACTATCCGGCGTAGCCTCCTCTCCAGTACACATGAAAAGACCTTACCGGGAAGGCTGAGGAGTGTGATCCACGATAGTTGGAACACACCCTCCGGGTCCCCTTCTTAAAGAGAGGAACCACCACCCCGGTCTCCCAATCCAGAGGTACTGCCCCCAATGTCCACGCCATGTTGCAGAGTCTTGTCAACCAAGACAGCCCCACAGCGTCCAGAGCCACCGAGGAGCTTTTTTGAACTACCTCAGCAACTTCAGCCCCAGAAATAGGAGAACCCACCACAGATTCCCTAGGCACTGCTTAATCATAGGAAGACATGTTGGTGGGATTGAGGAGGTCTTCGAAGTATTCCCTCCACCGATCCACAACAGCCGCAGTAGAGGTCAACAGCACACATTACACGGTGTTGACAGTAAATTGCTCTCCCCCAACCCCACCCCCCCAGATAGGCTCTTTCTCATTGCTGGTGTCCACCAGCGGGTTCTAAGATTACCGCCACGACATGCACCAAATACCTTGAGGCCACAGCTCCAATCAGCCGCCTCGACAAGAGAGGCACGGAAAATGGTCCAGCACCTCCCTCGTGACATGTTCAAAGTTCTTCCGGAGGTGGGAATTGAAACTCTCTCTGACAGGAGACTCTGCGAGGCATTCCCAGCAGACCCTCACAATGCATTTGGGCCTGCCAGGTCTATCCGGCATCCTCCCCCACCATCGGAGCCAGCTCACCACCAGGTGGTGATCGGTAGAAAGCTCTGCCCCTCTCGTCACCCGAGTGTCCAAAACATGAGGCCGCAAATCCGATGACACAACTACAAAGTCAATCATGGAACTGCGGCCGAGGGTGTCCTGGTGCCAAGTTCACATATGGACACCCTTATGTTTGAACATTGTGTTTGTTATGTACAATCCGTGACGAGTACAAAAGTCCAATAACAAAGCACCACTTGGGTTCAGATCCGGGTGGCCATTTTTCCCAATCACGCCTCTCCAGGTTTCACTGTCGTTGCCAACATGAGCGTTGAAGCCCCCCAGCAGAACAAGGGAATCACCCGAGGGAGCACTCTCCAGTACTCCCTCAAGGCAATCCAAAGAAGTGGGTACTCTGAGCTGCTGTTTGGTGCGTAAACACAAACAACAGTCAGGACCCGTCCCCCAACCCGAAGGCGGAGGAAGCTACCATCTCGTCTACTGTGTTAAAGTCCAACGTGCAGGCTTTGAGCCGTTGGCAACAATAATTGCCTCCCCAGCCTGTCGCCTCTCATTGCTTGCAATGCCAGAGTGGAAGAGAGTCCGGCCCCTCTAGAGAGAACATGTTCCAGAGCCCTTGCTGTGCATAGAAGTGAGTCCAACAATATCTAGCCGGAACTTCTCCTTCCTTTCCAGCGAGGTGACGTTCCACGTCTCAAGAGCTAGCTTATGTCGCCGATGATTGGACCGCCAAGTGCCCTGCCTTCGGCTGCTGCCCAGCTCACACTGCACCCGATCTCTATGACCCAGCCCATGAGTGGTGAGCCCATTGGAGGGGGGACCCACATTGCCTCTTCGAGCTGAGCCTGAGTCCCATGGGGACAGGCCCGGCCACCAGGCGCTTGCCATCGTGCCCCACCTCTGGGCCTGGCTCCAGAGTGGAGCCCCGGTGACCCGCGTCAGGGCGAGGAAAAATCTAGGTCCTCGATTAGTACTTCTCATAAAGGTCTTTGAGCTGCTTTTTGTCTGATCCCTCACCTAGGACCTGTTTGTCTGGGAGACCCTACCAGGGGGCATAGAAGCCCAAGTACCGATGGATGGACGAGCGATAACCTGCTGCCACCTGTCCGCCGCAGCTAAAACCATCCTACTGGTGTGTTTTTGATAACAAGGTAATTTCCGTGCAATCAGAGTCACTTGTACCTTGATGTGTCATTTTCTGTTTGAATTGCTTTATATATATATTTATAAAGTCCGAAATTAAATAGCGTCACAGTCAGCATCACAGACACTATCGTTGACCACATGTACCGCCGCATGCTAGCTAGCTAAGTTTTCTTCATTTTTGTCATAGTCATCTCAAAAAGATGATAACTTGCAACATATGTGCTACGACTTGCAGCAATGTATTTGCGTATGTTAGACACATGCGAAGTCTCAGTTGAATGCCTAATGCATCGTTTAAGTGTGCTTTCCCTGAATGCACAAGAGTTTTTTTCAACTTCTCAGCCTTCAAAACTCACAGCCGTCACCATAAATATGGCAAGAGTAGGACTGATCTGTATAGCGCAGAAGGTTTACCTTGTAATATTGTCTCATGTAGAGCGAAGTGCGATGATATACGGGGCCTTCTCCTGCATTTGAAAAGTCATATTACCGAAGGTATGACAGTTACGTGCCCCTTCAGTCAATGTGAAAAAAGACTAGGGTCTGGAAGGAAAAAGCACAAGATTGTCAACAAGCTGTCCCACCACTCTGGTCGCTTTGGTGTAGAACACATTAAAGCCTTCTACAGAAAGCTAGGAGTATCCAACAATGATTTCAAATTAGAAATTGTCACAGCTGATGAGGTGCTTAAAAAATTGAGCGCGCTCCACCCAAACAAGGCCACCGACCTTGATAATATTCCCTTCAGATTCCTCAGGGACTCTTCCTCCATCATCACGCACATAATAAACCTTTCAATTTCACACGGCCAAGTACGAAAATATTTTAAGACAACAAGAGTAACTCCCCTCTTTGAAAAAGGAAGCAAATTGGAACCTGGCAACTACCGACCTGTTTTTATTCTCAGTTCCATTTCGAAAGTAATGGAAACAATCGTTTATGAACAGGTTGATAGTTGCCTTGCCACTAATAAACTCATATACAAATTCCAATCCGGCTTCAGAACTAACCACTCCACTGACACATGCCTTCTCTATCTGACCGACCACATCAAACATGAGGTGGACGCGGGCAAACACTGCGGCATGGTCATGCTGGACCTTCAGAAGGCCTTTGACAGCGTTCACCAGGCTATACTGTTGGATAAGCTCAGAGCAATCGGATTTAACAAAACCTCATCGACCTGGATGCAATCTTACTTGAGGGGAGAGAACAGGTGGTAGAGGTGAACGGCACCATGCCCCCCCCCTCTCAGTGAGGTGTGGAGTCCCCCAAGGCAGAATATTGGGGCCTTCACTGTTCCTAATATACATAAACAACTTGTCATCGGCATGCAACTGTGAATTGTTCTTGTTTGCGGATGACTCGGCCTTGCTGGTATCAGACAAGGGACAAGTCACAGGTGGAGAAAATCCTCAGTGCTGAACTCTGCAGAACTTGCACCTGGCTCGCTGACAACAAGCTATCCATACACTTGGGTAAAACGGAATCCATCCTGTTTGGGTCCCACATCAACCATAAGAAAGTCAATGACTTCACTATAAAAGTGGGTGTCATTGTTATCACCAGGAAGGATGAGGTCACCTACCTAGGTTCCATTCTAGAGGCTAATCTTTCCTGCGATAAAATGGCAACCAAGCTAATCAAAAAGGTCAACCAATGAACGAGATTTCTCTGTAGAATCTCCTCTCTGGTCAACAAAAGCACCATGAGGATTCTGGCGGGAACTCTCGTTCAACCCTTTTTCGATAACGCATGCACCTCCTGGTACCCTAGCACCCCCAAAACCCTCAATTCTAAACTCCAAACATCCCAGAACAAGCAAGTCAGATTACTTCTAGACCTCCACCCCAGATCCCACCTCAGCCCACTTCTCAAAAGTGGGCTGGCTCAGGGTGGAGGACAGAGTAAAACAACTTGCACTGAGCCTAGTCTATAAAATCCGCTACACTTCCCTGATACCGAAGTACATGTCAAACTACTTCCTTAACGTTAATGACCGCCATAACCGCAACACCAGGGGGAGCTCCACTAACCACATTAAACCCAGATTCCGATCTAATAAAGGTCTTAACTCATTCTCTTTCTATGCCACATCAATGTGGAATGCGCTCCCAACAGGTATAAAAGAAAGGGCATCTCTATCCTCCTTCAAAACCGCAATAAAAGTACACCTCCAGGCAGCTACAACCCTAAACTAACACCCTCCCGGATTGTTAATAATCAAATGTAAACAATCAAATGCAGATACTTTTGCTTATGCCTTCTGAGCTCTCTCTCTCTCTCTCTATGTCCACTACTTGCTGTACATATCCTACCAAGTCAGACCTACAATGTTCCAATATCCATTTCTCTGTTCTCAATTGTTGATGACTGATGATAACAACCAAACTTAACACCCCCCTCCCCCTCCACACCCCGGATTGTAAATAATGTAAATAATTCAATGTGATTATCTTGTGTGATGACTGTATTATGATAATAGTATATATATGGTAGTGTATATCTGTATCATGAATCAATTTAAGTGGATCCCGACTTCAACAAGTTGAAAAACTTATTTGGGTGTTACCATTTAGTGGTCAATTGTACGGAATATGTACTTCACTGTGCAACCTACTAATAAAAGTCGCAATCAATCAATCAATCAAAGTCCGGCCTTCATGCCAAGAGCCTAAATCTCTAATGTGAGTGACTTCATTAGATACTTTGCTCGCCGGGAAATAGTAGCAACAGGACTACTGCAATTTAACGACAAGCCTCAAAATTTCAGAGCTTGGAAACGCTCCTTTAAAAATGCAATAAATGGATTAGATTTAACAACAAGTGAGGAGATGGACTTGATGTTAAAGTGGCTTGGCAAAGAATCCTCTGAACACGTAGAACAAATTAGAGCCATACACATTAACAACCCAACCAAAGGTCTCAATATGATGTGGGACAGGCTTGAGCAATGTTATGGCTCAGTTGAAGGGATTGAGGATACACTCTTCAAAAGAATTGATATGTTCCCCAAAATCACATCCAAAGACTACACAAAACTAAGGAAGTTAGTGACCTGCTCATGGAAATGCAGAGTGCTAAAGCTGAATTGAGACCTTCCTGGTCTTGCGTTTTTGGATACCGCAAGAGGACTAAATCCAATTGTGCCGAAACTTCCCTTCAATTTGCAAGAAAGGTGGATCACAGTAGGAGCTAAATACAAATGCACACAACGTGTCCCCTTCCCACCATTCCAAGAAGCTAACTCAAGAAACGACCCAAGCTTTAACTTTACATCGTTCCCTGACGTACCCAAACTCGACAAACTGCCATGGAGAGCATATAAACAAAAATAAATGTCAATGCACAAAACTGATGTTGTCTCCAGTTACAATTTAGATACACAAAGAACGGCAAACAAAGCTGTTAACAGCGACAAGCTTTGCCCAATTCACATGAAACCTCATCCCCTCTCAAAGTGCAGATCATTTCGAATGAAAACACTCGATGATCGAAAAGCATTCTTAAAAGAGGACCACATTTGCTTCAAATGCTGTTCTTCATCTACACACAATGCAAAAAACTGTATGGTCAAGATACAGTGCTCTGAGTGTCTTGATGAAAAACACTGCACTGCTCTTCACCCAGGACCAGCACCCTGGTTTAAAGAAACTGAACCTGCAGCAGAGTATGGCGGGGAGAGTGACTCCGCTAAGTCGGAGGAGATCACGTCCAAGTGCACACAGGTTTGTGGCGTGAACGAAGCAGGCAGATCCTGCTCTAAAATTAGTCTTGTTAAAGTGTACCCAGCAGGCCATCCTGAACAAGCAGTAAGGCTCTATGCCATCCATGATGAACAAAGTAACAGGTCGTTAGTATGTCCTGAGTTTTTTGAATTGTTCAATGACCGTGGCCCAAGTTCCCCTTACTCACTAAGGACATGTGCTGGTACTAAAAAAGCAATGGACAGGAGAGCTACAAGATATGTAGTGGCAGCCTTGGATGGTTCAGTCCACATCCCATTGCCTAGCCTCATTGAATGTATAAATATCCCAAACGATAGAGATGAAATTCCCACACCCAGTGCAGCTATGCAACACAGTCACCTTATCCCTGACCTGGACTGTAATGCCCCTATACTCATGCTTCTCGGACGGGATGTTATTAGAGTTCACAAAGTCCATAAACAGATAAGTGGCCTTAACAACGCACCCTATGCACAAAAATTGGACCTCGGGTGGGTCATAGTAGGAAACGTGTGTTTAGGTGATGTCCACAAAACTCTCGCTGTGAAGACGCTGTTCACAAATACAACTGAGAAGGGGCGTCCTACAATGTTTGAGCCATGTCCCAATGTATTTAATGTAATAGCGAGACATTGTGAGCTACAAGTTCCATTCAGCTTCAGCACTCAACTTGTGGATAGCGCTTGTGAACCTGATCATTTAGGATGTAATGTGTTCAAACAAACCAGGCATGACAATTACATCGCACCCTCCATTCAGGACAAAGCCTTCTTGAAAATAATGGAAGAAGGATACAGACAAGAGCTGGACAGTTCCATTACAATTCAAGTCGCCACGTCAAAAACTCCTTAACAACAGAATTTCACCATTTAATTACAGTAACCTAATGGCAGCTAATGGTTCCAGTATAAAACTGTTTTTTAAAAACTGCTATGCAGTATGAATACATTTGCATAGCAGTTTTTAAAAACAGTTGTATACTGGAACCATTAGCTGCCAGTAGGTTACTGTAATTAAATGGTGAAATTTCTTACAGTGTGAGATAATGTGAAACAAGCAATAAAAAATGATTCAAACAACTCCTAAACCAAACATGCAAAATGTCTAAAAATGCCTGTAATATTGAACATATGTGAGTTTCACTAAAATCAGTTGTTTTTGTAAGGTTTGCAAATACAAATATTAGATTTTAAACATAATGACAGTATAACTGCCACGCTCAATATGAAACCACACATGAAAATTGTCTAATAATTAATTAAGAAATTTATCTTTGTGAGTTTTACTAGAAACATTTTCTTTTGTAAGGGTTGCAAACACAAAAGTTATTTTTTTTTACTCAATATGACAGTAAAACTGCCACGCTCAATATGTCAGTTATTTAAACATAACTGCTAAACTACACATGAAAAATGGCTAATAATGCCTCAAATAATGGATTCTTGTGAGTTTTGCTCGAAACATATGCTTTTTTAAGGCTTGCAAACACAAAAAGTAGTTTTTTACTCAATATGACAATAATGTTCTTAGATTATCTGAGAAAATGCGAAAAAAGCAATAAAAATGTATTCCATCATAATTCCTAAACCAAACATGCAAAATGTCTACAAAAAAAATTAAGAAATGTGTCTTTGTGAGTTTTACTAGAAACAATTTATTTTGTAAGGTTTGCAAACACACATGTTTTTTTTTTTTACTGAATATGACAGTGTAACTGCCACGTTCAATATGTCAGTTATTTAAACATAACTCCTAAACTACACATTAAAAATGGCTAATAATGCCTCAAATGATGCATTCTTGTGAGTTTTGCTCGATCCATATGCTTTTTTGAGGCTTGCAAACACAAAAAGTAGTTATTTTTACTCAATATGACAATTATGTTCTTATAATCCTGGGATAATGCGAAAAAAGCAATAAAAATGTATTGAATCATAATTCCTAAACCAAACATGCAAAATGTCTAAAAATGCCTGTAATATTGAATCCTTGTGAGTTTTACTAGAATCAGTTGTTTTTGTAAGGTTTGCAAATACAACAATTAGGTTTTACTCACTATGACAGTATACTGTCACACTCAATATGACAGTTATTAAACATAACTAGTAAACCGCCCATGCAAAATGGCTATAAATGTCTGAAATAATGCATCATTGGGAGTTTTACTCCAAATATATGCTTTTTTAAGGCCTGCAAACACAAAAAGTAGTTTTTTACTCAATATGACTGTAATGTTCTTAGAATCCTGAGATAATGCAAAAAAAGCAATACAAATGTATTCAAACATAACTCCTAAACAACAGATGTAAAATGGCTAATAATACCTGGAGATATGTATCTTTGTTAGTTTTACTAGAAAAATAATGTTTTGTAAGGATTGCAAAGACACAAGTTAGTTTTTTTATTCAATATGACAGTATAACTGTCATACTAAATATGAAAGTTATATAAAAATAACTCCAAAACCAAACATTGATTATGTTTAAAAATGCCTGTAATATGGAATATATGTGAATTTTACCAGAATAAGGTATTTTGGTAAGGTTTACAAATACAAAAATTATGTTTTACTCATAATGACAGTATAACTGCCACAAACAATATGACACTTTTTTCAAACATAACCCCTTAACCACAAATGCAAAATGGCTAATATTGCCTGGAGAAATGTAACTTTGTGAGTTTTACTGGAAAAAACATATTTTGTAAGGTTTGCAAAAACAGAATGTAGTTTTTTACTCAATATGACAATTATGTTCTTAGAATCCTGAGATAATGCGAAAAAAGCAATAAAAATGTATTCAATCATAATTCCTAAACCAAACATGCAAAATGTCTAAAAATGCCTGTAATATTGAATCCTTGTGAGTTTTACTAGAATCAGTTGTTTTTGTAAGGTTTGCAAATACAAAAATTAGGTTTTACTCACTATGACAGTATACTGTCACACTCAATATGACAGTTATTAAACATAACTAGTAAACCGCACATGCAAAATGGCTATAAATGTCTGAAATAATGCATCATTGGGAGTTTTACTCCAAATATATGCTTTTTTAAGGCCTGCAAACACAAAAAGTAGTTTTTTACTCAATATGACTGTAATGTTCTTAGAATCCTGAGATAATGCAAAAAAAGCAATACAAATGTATTCAAACATAACTCCTAAACAACAGATGTAAAATGGCTAATAATACCTGGAGATATGTATCTTTGTTAGTTTTACTAGAAAAATAATGTTTTGTAAGGATTGCAAAGACACAAGTTAGTTTTTTTATTCAGTATGACAGTATAACTGTCATACTAAATATGAAAGTTATATAAAAATAACTCCAAAACCAAACATTGATTATGTTTAAAAATGCCTGTAATATGGAATATATGTGAATTTTACCAGAATAAGGTATTTTGGTAAGGTTTACAAATACAAAAATTATGTTTTACTCATAATGACAGTATAACTGCCACAAACAATATGACACTTTTTTCAAACATAACCCCTTAACCACAAATGCAAAATGGCTAATATTGCCTGGAGAAATGTAACTTTGTGAGTTTTACTGGAAAAAACATATTTTGTAAGGTTTGCAAAAACAGAATGTAGTTTTTTACTCAATATGACAATTATGTTCTTAGAATCCTGAGATAATGCGAAAAAAGCAATAAAAATGTATTCAATCATAATTCCTAAACCAAACATGCAAAATGTCTAAAAATGCCTGTAATATTGAATACTTGTGAGTTTTACTAGAATCAGTTGTTTTTGTAAGGTTTGCAAATACAAAAATTAGGTTTTACTCACTATGACAGTATACTGTCACACTCAATATGACAGTTATTAAACATAACTAATAAACCGCCCATGCAAAATGGCTATAAATGTCTGAAATAATGCATCATTGGGAGTTTTACTCCAAATATATGCTTTTTTAAGGCCTGCAAACACAAAAAGTAGTTTTTTACTCAATATGACTGTAATGTTCTTAGAATCCTGAGATAATGCAAAAAAAGCAATACAAATGTATTCAAACATAACTCCTAAACAACAGATGTAAAATGGCTAATAATACCTGGAGATATGTATCTTTGTTAGTTTTACTAGAAAAATAATGTTTTGTAAGGATTGCAAAGACACAAGTTAGTTTTTTTTATTCAATATGACAGTATAACTGTCATACTAAATATGAAAGTTATATAAAAATAACTCCAAAACCAAACATTGATTATGTTTAAAAATGCCTGTAATATGGAATATATGTGAATTTTACCAGAATAAGGTATTTTGGTAAGGTTTACAAATACAAAAATTATGTTTTACTCAAAATGACAGTATAACTGCCACAAACAATATGACACTTTTTTCAAACATAACCCCTTAACCACAAATGCAAAATGGCTAATATTGCCTGGAGAAATGTAACTTTGTGAGTTTTACTGGAAAAAACATATTTTGTAAGGTTTGCAAAAACAGAAAGTAGTTTTTTACTCAATATGACAATTATGTTCTTAGAATCCTGAGATAATGCGAAAAAAGCAATAAAAATGTATTCCATCATAATTCCTAAACCAAACATGCAAGATGTCTAAATGAATTAAGAAATGTATCTATGAGTTTTACTAGAAACATTTTCTTTTGTAAGGTTTGCAAACACACAAGTTAATTTTTTTTTTACTAATATGACAGTTTAACTGCCACGCTCAATATGTAAGTTATTAAACATAACTCCTAAACTACACATGAAAAATGGCTAATAATGCCTCAAATAATGCATTCTTGTGAGTTTTGCTCGAAACATATGCTTTTTTAAGGCTTGCAAACACAAAAAGTAGTTTTTTACTCAATATGACAATAATGTTCTTAGAATCCTGAGATAATGCGAAAAAAAGCAATACAAATGTATTCAATCATAATTCCTAAACCAAACATGCAACTTGTCTAAAAATGCCTGTAATATTGAATCCATGTGAGTTTTACTAGAATAAGTTGTTTTTGTAATGTTTACAAATACAAAAATTAGGTTTAACTCACTATGACAGTATACTGTCACACTCAATAAGACAGTTATTAAACATAACTAGTAAACCACACATGCAAAATGGCTAATAATGCCTGAAATAATGCATCATTGGGAGTTTTACTCTAAACATATGCTTTTTTAAGGCTTGCAAAAACAAAAAGTAGTTTTTTACTCAATATGACAGTAATGTTCTTGGAATCCTGAGATAATGCGAAAAAAGCAATAAAAATGTATTCAAACATATATCCTAAACAACACATGCAAAATGGCTAATAAAGCCTAGAGACATGTATCTTTGTTAGTTTTACTAGAAAAATGATCTTTTGTAAGGTTTGCAAAGACACAAGTTAGTTTTTTTAATTCAATACGACAGTATAACTGTCATACAGAATATGAAAGTTATTTGAACATAACTCCAAAACCAACTATGCTATCCGTCTAAAAAGGCCTGTAATACATGTGAGTTTTACTAGAAACAGTTTTTTTGTAAGGTTTGCAAATACAAAAATTAGGTTTTACTCACTATGACAGTATACTGTCACATTTAATATGACAGTTTTTAAACATAACTCCTAAACAACACATGCGAAATTGCTAATAATGACTGGAGAAATGTATCTTTGTTAGTTTTACTAGAATAATGATCTTTTGTAGAGTTTGCAAAGACAGAAGTTGGTCGTTTTACTCAATATGACTACATATGAAAGTTATATAAACATTACTCCAAAATTCAAACATGCAATATGTCTAAAAATGCCTGTAATATTGAATCTATGTGACTTTTTCCAGAATCAGGTATTTTGGTAAAGTTCACAAATACAAAAATTAGGTGTTACTCATAATGACAATTTTACTGCCACATTCAATATGACAGTTATTTAAACATAACTCTTAAACCACACGTGTAAAATGGCTAATATTGCCTGGAAAATTTATCTTTGTGAGTTTTACTGAAAAAAATATTTTGTTAGGTTTGTAAAGACACCAGTTAGTTTTTTTTACTCAATATGACAGTATAACTGTCATACTAAATATGAAAGTTATATAAACATAACTCCAAAAGCAAACATGCATTATGTCTAAAAATGCCTGTAATATTGTATTCATGTGAGTTTAACTAGAATCAGTTGTTTTTGTAAGGTTTGCAAATACAATATATGGGTTTTTCTTAATATGACAGTATACTGTCACACTCTATCTGACAGTTATTTAAACATAACTCCTAAACCACACATGCAAAACGGCTAATAATGCCTGGAGAAATGTATCTTTGTGAGTTTTACTAGAAATATATATTTTGTAAGGTTTGCAAAGACACAAGTTAGTTGTTTCACTCAAAATGACGGTATCATACTAAATCCTATTTGCTTCCGCTTATCCGAGGTCGGGTTGCGGGGGCAGCAGCCTAGGCAGAGAAGCCCAGACTTCCCTCTCCCCAGCCAATTTGTCCAGCTCTTCTCGGGGGATCCCGAGGCATTCCCAGGCCAGCCGGGAGACATAGTCTTCCAAATGTGTCCTGGGTCTTCCCCGTGGCCTTCTGCCGGTAGGACTTGCCCTAAACACCTCCCGAGGGAGGCATTCGGGTGGCATCCTGAGCAGATGCCCGAACCACCTCATCTGGCTCCTCTCAATGTGGAGGAGCAGCAGATTTACTCTGAGTTCCTCCCCGATGACAGAGCTTCTCACCCTATCTCTAGGCAGAGACCCGCCACCCGGCGGAGGAAACTCATTTCGGCCGCTTGTACCCGTGATCTTGTCCTTTCGGTCATAACCCAAAGCTCATTACCATAGGTGAATTGGGAACGTAGATCGACCGGTAAATTGAGAGCTTTGCCTTACGGCTCAGCTCCTTCTTCACCACAACGGATCGATACAGCGTCCTCATTACTGAAGATGCCGCACCGATCCGCCTGTGGATCTCACGATCCACTGTTCCCTCACTCGTGAACAAGACTCCTAGGTTCTTGAACTCTTCCACTTGGGGCAAGATCTCCTCCCCAAACTGTAGATGGCACTCCACCCTTTTCCGGGCGAGAACCATGGACTCAGACTTGGAGGTGCTGATTCTCATCCCAGTCGCTTCACACTCGGCTGCGAACCGATCCAATGAGAGCTGAAGATCCTGGCCAGTTGTAGCCATCAGGACCACATTATCTGCAAAAAGCCTAGACCTAATACTGCAGCCACCAAACCGGATCCCCTCAACACCATGACTGCGCCTAGAAATTCTGTCCATAAAAGTTATGAACAGAATCGGTGACAAAGGGCAGCCTTGGCGGAGTCCAACCCTCACTGGAAAGGGGTCCGACTTACTGCCGGCAATGCGGACCAAGCTCTGACACTGATCATACAGGTAGCGACCCGCCACAATCAGACAGACCCATACTCTCTGAGCACTCCCCACAGGACTTCCAGGGATACGGTCGAATGCCTTGTCAGTCCACAAAGCACATGTAGACTGGTTAGGCAAACTCCCATGCACACTCAAGGACCCTGCCGAGAATATAGAGCTGGTCTAGAGTTCCACGACCAGGACGAAAACCACACTGTTCGTCCTGGATCCGAGGTTCGACTATCCGGCGTAGCCTCCTCTCCAGTACACATGAAAAGACCTTACCGGGAAGGCTGAGGAGTGTGATCCACGATAGTTGGAACACACCCTCCGGTTCCCCTTCTTAAAGAGAGGAACCACCACCCCGGTCTCCCAATCCAGAGGTACTGCCCCCAATGTCCACGCCATGTTGCAGAGTCTTGTCAACCAAGACAGCCCCACAGCATCCAGAGCCACCGAGGAGCTTTTTTGAACTACCTCAGCAACTTCAGCCCCAGAAATAGGAGAACCCACCACAGATTCCCCAGGCACTGCTTAATCATAGGAAGACATGTTGGTGAGATTGAGGAGGTCTTCGAAGTATTCCCTCCACCGATCCACAACAGCCGCAGTAGAGGTCAACAGCACACATTACACGGTGTTGACAGTAAATTGCTCTCCCCCAACCCCACCCCCCCAGATAGGCTCTTTCTCATTGCTGGTGTCCACCAGCGGGTTCTAAGATTACCGCCACGACATGCACCAAATACCTTGAGGCCACAGCTCCAATCAGCCGCCTCGACAAGAGAGGCACGGAAAATGGTCCAGCACCTCCCTCGTGACATGTTCAAAGTTCTTCCGGAGGTGGGAAATGAAACTCTCTCTGACAGGAGACTCTGCGAGGCGTTCCCAGCAGACCCTCACAATGCATTTGGGCCTGCCAGGTCTATCCGGCATCCTCCCCCACCATCGGAGCCAGCTCACCACCAGGTGGTGATCGGTAGAAAGCTCTGCCCCTCTCGTCACCCGAGTGTCCAAAACATGACGCCGCAAATCCGATGACACAACTACAAAGTCAATCATGGAACTGCGGCCAAGGGTGTCCTGGTGCCAAGTGCACATATGGACACCCTTATGTTTGAACATTGTGTTTGTTATGTACAATCTGTGACGAGTACAACAGTCCAATAACAAAGCACCACTTGGGTTCAGATCCGGGTGGCCATTTTTCCCAATCACGCCTCTCCAGGTTTCACTGTCGTTGCCAACATGAGCGTTGAAGCCCCCCAGCAGAACAAGGGAATCACCCGAGGGAGCACTCTCCAGTACTCCCTCAAGGCAATCCAAAGAAGTGGGTACTCTGAGCTGCTGTTTGGTGCGTAAACACAAACAACAGTCAGGACCCGTCCCCCAACCCGAAGGCGGAGGAAGCTACCATCTCGTCTACTGTGTTAAAGTCCAACGTGCAGGCTTTGAGCCGGTGGCAACAAAAATTGCCTCCCCAGCCTGTCGCCTCTCATTGCTTGCAATGCCAGAGTGGAAGAGAGTCCGGCCCCTCTAGAGAGAACATGTTCCAGAGCCCTTGCTGTGCGTAGAAGTGAGTCCAACAATATCTAGCCGGAACTTCTCCTTCCTTTCCAGCGAGGTGACGTTCCACGTCTCAAGAGCTAGCTTATGTCGCCGATGATTGGACCGCCAAGTGCCCTGCCTTCGGCTGCTGCCCAGCTCACACTGCACCCGATCTCTATGACCCAGCCCATGAGTGGTGAGCCCATTGGAGGGGGGACCCACATTGCCTCTTCGAGCTGAGCCTGTGTCCCATGGGGACAGGCCCGGCCACCAGGCGCTTGCCATCGTGCCCCACCTCTGGGCCTGGCTCCAGAGGGGAGCCCCGGTGACCCGCGTCAGGGTGAGGAAAAATCTAGGTCCTCGATTTGTACTTCTCATAAAGGTCTTTGAGCTGCTTTTTGTCTGATCCCTCACCTAGGACCTGTTTGTCTGGGAGACCCTACCAGGGGGCATAGAAGCCCAAGTACCGATGGATGGACGAGCGATAACCTGCTGCCACCTGGCCGCCGCAGCTAAATCCATCTTACTGGTGTGTTTTTGATAACAAGGTCATTCCCGTGCAATCAGAGTCACTTGTACCTTGATGTGTCATTTTCTGTTTGAATTGCTTTATATATATATATTCATAAAGTCCGAAATTAAATAGCGTCACAGTCAGCATCACAGACACTATCGTTGACCACATGTACCGCCGCATGCTAGCTAGCTAAGTTTTCTTCATTTTTGTCATAGTCATCTCAAAAAGATGATAACTTGCAACATATGTGCTATGACTTGCAGCAATGTATTTGCGTATGTTAGACACATGCGAAGACTCAGTTGAATGCCTAATGCATCGTTTAAGTGTGCTTTCACTGAATGCACAAGAGTTGTTTCCAACTTCTCAGCCTTCAAAACTCACAGCCGTCACCATAAATATGGCAAGAGTAGGACTGATCTGTATAGCGCAGAAGGTTTACCTTGTAATATTGTCTCATGTAGAGCGAAGTGCGATGATACACGGGGCCTTCTCCTGCATTTGAAAAGTCATATTACCGAAGTTAGGACAGTTACGTGCCCCTTCAGTCATTGTGAAAAAAGATTTACAGTCAAGTCTACTTTCACATCGCACGTGTCAAGGAAGCTCTACGGCTACACTGAACGAAGTTTGACTTGCTCAATAGAAAATCCAAGCAGCTCCTGTGCAACACTGATGATGACTATTGTGATACGCAACTTGAGAATTCAGGATATTCCTGTTATGAATACATGGAGGTCTACCCCGAAAAAACAGATGAAGGTCAATTCCTCAGAAACGTAGCCTTGTTTTATATGAAACTACGAGCGAAATTGCTACTTCCACCCTCTACTGTTCAAACCATCATTGATCACTAGCAAGAATTACATGACACAAATCAGTCACTTTTGCTGTCAAAACATAAAGACAAGTTGACACTGCTTGCGCTTAATGAAGCCGCTGTAAGTACTGTGATTGATACCCTGAAAAGTGAGGATCTCCACAGTGCCAGCAATACACACACACACTCAAAACTGACCATAAAAGAAAAACATTTTACAAAAATAACTTTAAATATGTGGACCCACTCCCAATTTGTCTTGGTCAGAATGCATCAGGCAAAGAATGTTTTCTACAATATGTGCCAGTGAAAAACACCATTGAGTCACTGTTATCCTTAAAGTCTGTGAGGGAGCAAATACAGCAAGTAAAAACTAGAATCCAACCTGATAATGTTATTCAGGATTTGTGGGATGGCACAAATATTTAAAAGAACATGCTGCTCAAAGACAGGACAGACAGCTTAGGCATAATTATTTATCAAGATTCCTTTGAAGTGGCAAATCCACTAGGGTCTGGAAGGAAAAAGCAAAAGATTGTCAACAAGCTGTCCCACCACTCTGGTCGCTTTGGTGTAGAACACATTAAAGCCTTCTACAGAAAGCTAGGAGTATCCAAAATTGATTTCAAATTAGAAATTGTCACAGCTGATGAGGTGCTTAAAAAATTGAGCGCGCTCCACCCAAACAAGGCCACCGGCCTTGATAATATTCCCTTCAGATTCCACAGGGACTCTTCCTCCATCATCACGCACATAATAAACCTTTCAATTCACATGGCCAAGTACAAAAAGATTTTAAGACAGCAAGAGTAACTCCCCTCCTTGAAAAAGGAAGCAAATTGGAACCTGGCAACTACCGACCTGTTTCTATTCTCAGTTCCATTTTGAAAGTAATGGAAAAAAATCGTTTATGAACAGGTTGATAGTTGCCTTGCCACTAATAAACTCATATACAAATTCCAATCCGGCTTCAGAACTAACCACTCCACTGACACATGCCTTCTCTATCTGACCGACCACATCAAACATGAGGTGGACGCGGGCAAATACTGCGGCATGGTCATGCTGGACCTTCAGAAGGCATTTGACAGCGTTCACCAGGCTATACTGTTGGATAAGCTCAGAGCAATCGGATTTAACAAAACCTCATCGAGCTGGATGCAATCTTACTTGAGGGGAGAGAACAGGTGGTAGAGGTGAACGGCACCATGCCCCCCCGCCCCCTCTCTGAGTGAGCTGTGGAGTCCCCCAAGGCAGTATATTGGGGCCTTTACTGTTCCTAATATACATAAACGACTTGTCATCGGCATGCAACTGTGAATTGTTCTTGTTTGCGGATGACTCGGCCTTGCTGGTATCAGACAAGGGACAAGTCACAGGTGGAGAAAATCCTCAGTGCTGAACTCTGCAGAACTTGCACCTGGCTCGCTGACAACAAGCTATCCATACACTTGGGTAAAACGGAATCCATCCTGTTTGGGTCCCACATCAACCATAAGAAAGTCAATGACTTCACTATAAAAGTGGGTGTCATTGTTATCACCAGGAAGGATGAGGTCACCTACCTAGGTTCCATTCTAGAGGCTAATCTTTCCTGCGATAAAATGGCAACCAAGCTAATCAAAAAGGTCAACCAACGAACGAGATTTCTCTGTAGAATCTCCTCTCTGGTCAACAAAAGCACCATGAGGATTCTGGCGGGAACTCTCGTTCAACCCTTTTTCGATAACGCATGCACCTCCTGGTACCCTAGCACCTCCAAAACCCTCAATTCTAAACTCCAAACATCCCAGAACAAGCAAGTCAGATTACTTCTAGACCTCCACCCCATATCCCACCTCACTCCTACCCACTTCTCAAAAGTGGGCTGGCTCAGGGTGGAGGACAGAGTAAAACAACTTGCACTGAGCCTAGTCTATAAAATCCGCTACACTTCCCTGATACCGAAGTACATGTCAAACTACTTCCTTAACGTTAATGACCGCCATAACCGCAACACCAGGGGGAGCTCCACTAACCACATTAAACCCAGATTCCGATCTAATAAAGGTCTTAACTCATTCTCTTTCTATGCCACATCAATGTGGAATGCGCTCCCAACAGGTATAAAAGAAAGGGCATCTCTATCCTCCTTCAAAACCGCAATAAAAGTACACCTCCAGGCAGCTACAACCCTAAACTAACACCCTCCCGGATTGTTAATAATCAAATGTAAACAATCAAATTCAGATACTTTTGCTTATGCCTTCTGAGCTCTCTCTCTCTCTCTCTCTCTATGTCCACTACTTGCTGTACATATCCTACCAAGTCAGACCTACAATGTTCCAATATCCATTTCTCTGTTCTCAATTGTTGATGACTGATGATAACAACCAAACTTAACACCCCCCTCCCCCTCCACACCCCGGATTGTAAATAATGTAAATAATTCAATGTGATTATCTTGTGTGATGACTGTATTATGATAATAGTATATATATGGTAGTGTATATCTGTATCATGAATCAATTTAAGTGGATCCCGACTTCAACAAGTTGAAAAACTTATTTGGGTGTTACCATTTAGTGGTCAATTGTACGGAATATGTACTTCACTGTGCAACCTACTAATAGAAGTCGCAATCAATCAATCAATCAAAGTCCGGCTTCATGCCAAGAGCCTAAATCTCTAATGTGAGTGACTTCATTAGATACTTTGCTCGCCGGGAAATAGTAGCAACAGGACTACTGCAATTTAACGACAAGCCTCAAAATTTCAGAGCTTGGAAACGCTCCTTTAAAAATGCAATAAATGGATTAGATTTAACAACAAGTGAGGAGATGGACTTGATGTTAAAGTGGCTTGGCAAAGAATCCTCTGAACACGTAGAACAAATTAGAGCCATACACATTAACAACCCAACCAAAGGTCTCAATATGATGTGGGACAGGCTTGAGCAATGTTATGGCTCAGTTGAAGGGATTGAGGATACACTCTTCAAAAGAATTGATATGTTCCCCAAAATCACATCCAAAGACTACACAAAACTAAGGAAGTTAGTGACCTGCTCATGGAAATGCAGAGTGCTAAAGCTGAATTGAGACCTTCCTGGTCTTGCGTTTTTGGATACCGCAAGAGGACTAAATCCAATTGTGCAGAAACTTCCCTTCAATTTGCAAGAAAGGTGGATCACAGTAGGAGCTAAATACAAATGCACACAACGTGTCCCCTTCCCACCATTCCAAGAAGCTAACTCAAGAAATGACCCAAGCTTTAACTTTACATCGTTCCCTGACGTACCCAAACTCGACAAACTGCCTTGGAGAGCATATAAACAAAAATAAATGTCAATGCACAAAACTGATGTTGTCTCCCGTTACAATTTAGATACACAAAGAACGGCAAACAAAGCTGTTAACAGCGACAAGCTTTGCCCAATTCACATGAAACCTCATCCCCTCTTGAAGTGCAGATCATTTCGAATGAAAACACTCGATGATCGAAAAGCATTCTTAAAAGAGGACCACATTTGCTTCAAATGCTGTTCTTCATCTACACACAATGCAAAAAACTGTATGGTCAAGATACAGTGCTCTGAGTGTCTTGATGAAAAACACTGCACTGCTCTTCACCCAGGACCAGCACCCTGGTTTAAAGAAACTGAACCTGCAGCAGAGTATGGCGGGGAGAGTGACTCCGCTAAGTCGGAGGAGATCACGTCCAAGTGCACACAGGTTTGTGGCGTGAACGAAGCAGGCAGATCCTGCTCTAAAATTAGTCTTGTTAAAGTGTACCCAGCAGGCCATCCTGAACAAGCAGTAAGGCTCTATGCCATCCATGATGAACAAAGTAACAGGTCGTTAGTATGTCCTGAGTTTTTTTAATTGTTCAATGACCGTGGCCCAAGTTCCCCTTACTCACTAAGGACATGTGCTGGTACTAAAAAAGCAATGGACAGGAGAGCTACAAGATATGTAGTGGCAGCCTTGGATGGTTCAGTCCACATCCCATTGCCTAGCCTCATTGAATGTATAAATATCCCAAACGATAGAGATGAAATTCCCACACCCAGTGCAGCTATGCAACACAGTCACCTTATCCCTGACCTGGACTGTAATGCCCCTATACTCATGCTTCTCGGACGGGATGTTATTAGAGTTCACAAAGTCCATAAACAGATAAGTGGCCTTAACAACGCACCCTATGCACAAAAATTGGACCTCGGGTGGGTCATAGTAGGAAACGTGTGTTTAGGTGATGTCCACAAAACTCTCGCTGTGAAGACGCTGTTCACAAATACAACTGAGAAGGGGCGTCCTACAATGTTTGAGCCATGTCCCAATGTATTTAATGTAATAGCGAGACATTGTGAGCTACAAGTTCCATTCAGCTTCAGCACTCAACTTGTGGATAGCGCTTGTGAACCTGATCATTTAGGATGTAATGTGTTCAAACAAACCAGGCATGACAATTACATCGCACCCTCCATTCAGGACAAAGCCTTCTTGAAAATAATGGAAGAAGGATACAGACAAGAGCTGGACAGTTCCATTACAATTCAAGTCGCCACGTCAAAAACTCCTTAACAACAGAATTTCACCATTTAATTACAGTAACCTAATGGCAGCTAATGGTTCCAGTATAAAACTGTTTTTTAAAAACTGCTATGCAGTATGAATACATTTGCATAGCAGTTTTTAAAAACAGTTGTATACTGGAACCATTAGCTGCCAGTAGGTTACTGTAATTAAATGGTGAAATTTCTTACAGTGTGAGATAATGTGAAACAAGCAATAAAAAATGATTCAAACAACTCCTAAACCAAACATGCAAAATGTCTAAAAATGCCTGTAATATTGAACATATGTGAGTTTCGCTAAAATCAGTTGTTTTTGTAAGGTTTGCAAATACAAATATTAGATTTTAAACATAATGACAGTATAACTGCCACGCTCAATATGAAACCACACATGAAAATTGTCTAATAATTAATTAAGAAATGTATCTTTGTGAGTTTTACTAGAAACATTTTCTTTTGTAAGGGTTGCAAACACAAAAGTTATTTTTTTTTACTCAATATGACAGTAAAACTGCCACGCTCAATATGTCAGTTATTTAAACATAACTGCTAAACTACACATGAAAAATGGCTAATAATGCCTCAAATAATGGATTCTTGTGAGTTTTGCTCGAAACATATGCTTTTTTAAGGCTTGCAAACACAAAAAGTAGTTTTTTACTCAATATGACAATAATGTTCTTAGATTATCTGAGAAAATGCGAAAAAAGCAATAGAAATGTATTCCATCATAATTCCTAAACCAAACATGCAAAATGTCTACAAAAAAAATTAAGAAATGTGTCTTTGTGAGTTTTACTAGAAACAATTTATTTTGTAAGGTTTGCAAACACACATGTTTTTTTTTTTTTACTGAATATGACAGTGTAACTGCCACGTTCAATATGTCAGTTATTTAAACATAACTCCTAAACTACACATTAAAAATGGCTAATAATGCCTCAAATGATGCATTCTTGTGAGTTTTGCTCGATCCATATGCTTTTTTGAGGCTTGCAAACACAAAAAGTAGTTATTTTTACTCAATATGACAATTATGTTCTTATAATCCTGGGATAATGCGAAAAAAGCAATAAAAATGTATTGAATCATAATTCCTAAACCAAACATGCAAAATGTCTAAAAATGCCTGTAATATTGAATCCTTGTGAGTTTTACTAGAATCAGTTGTTTTTGTAAGGTTTGCAAATACAACAATTAGGTTTTACTCACTATGACAGTATACTGTCACACTCAATATGACAGTTATTAAACATAACTAGTAAACCGCCCATGCAAAATGGCTATAAATGTCTGAAATAATGCATCATTGGGAGTTTTACTCCAAATATATGCTTTTTTAAGGCCTGCAAACACAAAAAGTAGTTTTTTACTCAATATGACTGTAATGTTCTTAGAATCCTGAGATAATGCAAAAAAAGCAATACAAATGTATTCAAACATAACTCCTAAACAACAGATGTAAAATGGCTAATAATACCTGGAGATATGTATCTTTGTTAGTTTTACTAGAAAAATAATGTTTTGTAAGGATTGCAAAGACACAAGTTAGTTTTTTTTATTCAATATGACAGTATAACTGTCATACTAAATATGAAAGTTATATAAAAATAACTCCAAAACCAAACATTGATTATGTTTAAAAATGCCTGTAATATGGAATATATGTGAATTTTACCAGAATAAGGTATTTTGGTAAGGTTTACAAATACAAAAATTATGTTTTACTCATAATGACAGTATAACTGCCACAAACAATATGACACTTTTTTCAAACATAACCCCTTAACCACAAATGCAAAATGGCTAATATTGCCTGGAGAAATGTAACTTTGTGAGTTTTACTGGAAAAAACATATTTTGTAAGGTTTGCAAAAACAGAATGTAGTTTTTTACTCAATATGACAATTATGTTCTTAGAATCCTGAGATAATGCGAAAAAAGCAATAAAAATGTATTCAATCATAATTCCTAAACCAAACATGCAAAATGTCTAAAAATGCCTGTAATATTGAATACTTGTGAGTTTTACTAGAATCAGTTGTTTTTGTAAGGTTTGCAAATACAAAAATTAGGTTTTACTCACTATGACAGTATACTGTCACACTCAATATGACAGTTATTAAACATAACTAATAAACCGCCCATGCAAAATGGCTATAAATGTCTGAAATAATGCATCATTGGGAGTTTTACTCCAAATATATGCTTTTTTAAGGCCTGCAAACACAAAAAGTAGTTTTTTACTCAATATGACTGTAATGTTCTTAGAATCCTGAGATAATGCAAAAAAAGCAATACAAATGTATTCAAACATAACTCCTAAACAACAGATGTAAAATGGCTAATAATACCTGGAGATATGTATCTTTGTTAGTTTTACTAGAAAAATAATGTTTTGTAAGGATTGCAAAGACACAAGTTAGTTTTTTTATTCAATATGACAGTATAACTGTCATACTAAATATGAAAGTTATATAAAAATAACTCCAAAACCAAACATTGATTATGTTTAAAAATGCCTGTAATATGGGATATATGTGAATTTTACCAGAATAAGGTATTTTGGTAAGGTTTACAAATACAAAAATTATGTTTTACTCATAATGACAGTATAACTGCCACAAACAATATGACACTTTTTTCAAACATAAACCCTTAACCACAAATGCAAAATGGCTAATATTGCCTGGAGAAATGTAACTTTGTGAGTTTTACTGGAAAAAACATATTTTGTAAGGTTTGCAAAAACAGAATGTAGTTTTTTACTCAATATGACAATTATGTTCTTAGAATCCTGAGATAATGCGAAAAAAGCAATAAAAATGTATTCAATCATAATTCCTAAACCAAACATGCAAAATGTCTAAAAATGCCTGTAATATTGAATCCTTGTGAGTTTTACTAGAATCAGTTGTTTTTGTAAGGTTTGCAAATACAAAAATTAGGTTTTACTCACTATGACAGTATACTGTCACACTCAATATGACAGTTATTAAACATAACTAGTAAACCGCACATGCAAAATGGCTATAAATGTCTGAAATAATGCATCATTGGGAGTTTTACTCCAAATATATGCTTTTTTAAGGCCTGCAAACACAAAAAGTAGTTTTTTACTCAATATGACTGTAATGTTCTTAGAATCCTGAGATAATGCAAAAAAAGCAATACAAATGTATTCAAACATAACTCCTAAACAACAGATGTAAAATGGCTAATAATACCTGGAGATATGTATCTTTGTTAGTTTTACTAGAAAAATAATGTTTTGTAAGGATTGCAAAGACACAAGTTAGTTTTTTTATTCAATATGACAGTATAACTGTCATACTAAATATGAAAGTTATATAAAAATAACTCCAAAACCAAACATTGATTATGTTTAAAAATGCCTGTAATATGGAATATATGTGAATTTTACCAGAATAAGGTATTTTGGTAAGGTTTACAAATACAAAAATTATGTTTTACTCGTAATGACAGTATAACTGCCACAAACAATATGACACTTTTTTCAAACATAACCCCTTAACCACAAATGCAAAATGGCTAATATTGCCTGGAGAAATGTAACTTTGTGAGTTTTACTGGAAAAAACATATTTTGTAAGGTTTGCAAAAACAGAATGTAGTTTTTTACTCAATATGACAATTATGTTCTTAGAATCCTGAGATAATGCGAAAAAAGCAATAAAAATGTATTCAATCATAATTCCTAAACCAAACATGCAAAATGTCTAAAAATGCCTGTAATATTGAATACTTGTGAGTTTTACTAGAATCAGTTGTTTTTGTAAGGTTTGCAAATACAAAAATTAGGTTTTACTCACTATGACAGTATACTGTCACACTCAATATGACAGTTATTAAACATAACTAATAAACCGCCCATGCAAAATGGCTATAAATGTCTGAAATAATGCATCATTGGGAGTTTTACTCCAAATATATGCTTTTTTAAGGCCTGCAAACACAAAAAGTAGTTTTTTACTCAATATGACTGTAATGTTCTTAGAATCCTGAGATAATGCAAAAAAAGCAATACAAATGTATTCAAACATAACTCCTAAACAACAGATGTAAAATGGCTAATAATACCGGGAGATATGTATCTTTGTTAGTTTTACTAGAAAAATAATGTTTTGTAAGGATTGCAAAGACACAAGTTAGTTTTTTTTATTCAATATGACAGTATAACTGTCATACTAAATATGAAAGTTATATAAAAATAACTCCAAAACCAAACATTGATTATGTTTAAAAATGCCTGTAATATGGAATATATGTGAATTTTACCAGAATAAGGTATTTTGGTAAGGTTTACAAATACAAAAATTATGTTTTACTCATAATGACAGTATAACTGCCACAAACAATATGACACTTTTTTCAAACATAACCCCTTAACCACAAATGCAAAATGGCTAATATTGCCTGGAGAAATGTAACTTTGTGAGTTTTACTGGAAAAAACATATTTTGTAAGGTTTGCAAAAACAGAATGTAGTTTTTTACTCAATATGACAATTATGTTCTTAGAATCCTGAGATAATGCGAAAAAAGCAATAAAAATGTATTCAATCATAATTCCTAAACCAAACATGCAAAATGTCTAAAAATGCCTGTAATATTGAATACTTGTGAGTTTTACTAGAATCAGTTGTTTTTGTAAGGTTTGCAAATACAAAAATTAGGTTTTACTCACTATGACAGTATACTGTCACACTCAATATGACAGTTATTAAACATAACTAATAAACCGCCCATGCAAAATGGCTATAAATGTCTGAAATAATGCATCATTGGGAGTTTTACTCCAAATATATGCTTTTTTAAGGCCTGCAAACACAAAAAGTAGTTTTTTACTCAATATGACTGTAATGTTCTTAGAATCCTGAGATAATGCAAAAAAAGCAATACAAATGTATTCAAACATAACTCCTAAACAACAGATGTAAAATGGCTAATAATACCTGGAGATATGTATCTTTGTTAGTTTTACTAGAAAAATAATGTTTTGTAAGGATTGCAAAGACACAAGTTAGTTTTTTTATTCAATATGACAGTATAACTGTCATACTAAATATGAAAGTTATATAAAAATAACTCCAAAACCAAACATTGATTATGTTTAAAAATGCCTGTAATATGGGATATATGTGAATTTTACCAGAATAAGGTATTTTGGTAAGGTTTACAAATACAAAAATTATGTTTTACTCATAATGACAGTATAACTGCCACAAACAATATGACACTTTTTTCAAACATAAACCCTTAACCACAAATGCAAAATGGCTAATATTGCCTGGAGAAATGTAACTTTGTGAGTTTTACTGGAAAAAACATATTTTGTAAGGTTTGCAAAAACAGAATGTAGTTTTTTACTCAATATGACAATTATGTTCTTAGAATCCTGAGATAATGCGAAAAAAGCAATAAAAATGTATTCAATCATAATTCCTAAACCAAACATGCAAAATGTCTAAAAATGCCTGTAATATTGAATCCTTGTGAGTTTTACTAGAATCAGTTGTTTTTGTAAGGTTTGCAAATACAAAAATTAGGTTTTACTCACTATGACAGTATACTGTCACACTCAATATGACAGTTATTAAACATAACTAGTAAACCGCACATGCAAAATGGCTATAAATGTCTGAAATAATGCATCATTGGGAGTTTTACTCCAAATATATGCTTTTTTAAGGCCTGCAAACACAAAAAGTAGTTTTTTACTCAATATGACTGTAATGTTCTTAGAATCCTGAGATAATGCAAAAAAAGCAATACAAATGTATTCAAACATAACTCCTAAACAACAGATGTAAAATGGCTAATAATACCTGGAGATATGTATCTTTGTTAGTTTTACTAGAAAAATAATGTTTTGTAAGGATTGCAAAGACACAAGTTAGTTTTTTTATTCAATATGACAGTATAACTGTCATACTAAATATGAAAGTTATATAAAAATAACTCCAAAACCAAACATTGATTATGTTTAAAAATGCCTGTAATATGGAATATATGTGAATTTTACCAGAATAAGGTATTTTGGTAAGGTTTACAAATACAAAAATTATGTTTTACTCGTAATGACAGTATAACTGCCACAAACAATATGACACTTTTTTCAAACATAACCCCTTAACCACAAATGCAAAATGGCTAATATTGCCTGGAGAAATGTAACTTTGTGAGTTTTACTGGAAAAAACATATTTTGTAAGGTTTGCAAAAACAGAATGTAGTTTTTTACTCAATATGACAATTATGTTCTTAGAATCCTGAGATAATGCGAAAAAAGCAATAAAAATGTATTCAATCATAATTCCTAAACCAAACATGCAAAATGTCTAAAAATGCCTGTAATATTGAATACTTGTGAGTTTTACTAGAATCAGTTGTTTTTGTAAGGTTTGCAAATACAAAAATTAGGTTTTACTCACTATGACAGTATACTGTCACACTCAATATGACAGTTATTAAACATAACTAATAAACCGCCCATGCAAAATGGCTATAAATGTCTGAAATAATGCATCATTGGGAGTTTTACTCCAAATATATGCTTTTTTAAGGCCTGCAAACACAAAAAGTAGTTTTTTACTCAATATGACTGTAATGTTCTTAGAATCCTGAGATAATGCAAAAAAAGCAATACAAATGTATTCAAACATAACTCCTAAACAACAGATGTAAAATGGCTAATAATACCGGGAGATATGTATCTTTGTTAGTTTTACTAGAAAAATAATGTTTTGTAAGGATTGCAAAGACACAAGTTAGTTTTTTTTATTCAATATGACAGTATAACTGTCATACTAAATATGAAAGTTATATAAAAATAACTCCAAAACCAAACATTGATTATGTTTAAAAATGCCTGTAATATGGAATATATGTGAATTTTACCAGAATAAGGTATTTTGGTAAGGTTTACAAATACAAAAATTATGTTTTACTCAAAATGACAGTATAACTGCCACAAACAATATGACACTTTTTTCAAACATAACCCCTTAACCACAAATGCAAAATGGCTAATATTGCCTGGAGAAATGTAACTTTGTGAGTTTTACTGGAAAAAACATATTTTGTAAGGTTTGCAAAAACAGAAAGTAGTTTTTTACTCAATATGACAATTATGTTCTTAGAATCCTGAGATAATGCGAAAAAAGCAATAAAAATGTATTCCATCATAATTCCTAAACCAAACATGCAAGATGTCTAAATGAATTAAGAAATGTATCTATGAGTTTTACTAGAAACATTTTCTTTTGTAAGGTTTGCAAACACACAAGTTAATTTTTTTTTACTAATATGACAGTTTAACTGCCACGCTCAATATGTAAGTTATTAAACATAACTCCTAAACTACACATGAAAAATGGCTAATAATGCCTCAAATAATGCATTCTTGTGAGTTTTGCTCGAAACATATGCTTTTTTAAGGCTTGCAAACACAAAAAGTAGTTTTTTACTCAATATGACAATAATGTTCTTAGAATCCTGAGATAATGCGAAAAAAAGCAATACAAATGTATTCAATCATAATTCCTAAACCAAACATGCAACTTGTCTAAAAATGCCTGTAATATTGAATCCATGTGAGTTTTACTAGAATAAGTTGTTTTTGTAATGTTTACAAATACAAAAATTAGGTTTAACTCACTATGACAGTATACTGTCACACTCAATAAGACAGTTATTAAACATAACTAGTAAACCACACATGCAAAATGGCTAATAATGCCTGAAATAATGCATCATTGGGAGTTTTACTCTAAACATATGCTTTTTTAAGGCTTGCAAAAACAAAAAGTAGTTTTTTACTCAATATGACAGTAATGTTCTTGGAATCCTGAGATAATGCGAAAAAAGCAATAAAAATGTATTCAAACATATATCCTAAACAACACATGCAAAATGGCTAATAAAGCCTAGAGACATGTATCTTTGTTAGTTTTACTAGAAAAATGATCTTTTGTAAGGTTTGCAAAGACACAAGTTAGTTTTTTTAATTCAATACGACAGTATAACTGTCATACAGAATATGAAAGTTATTTGAACATAACTCCAAAACCAACTATGCTATCCGTCTAAAAAGGCCTGTAATACATGTGAGTTTTACTAGAAACAGTTTTTTTGTAAGGTTTGCAAATACAAAAATTAGGTTTTACTCACTATGACAGTATACTGTCACATTTAATATGACAGTTTTTAAACATAACTCCTAAACAACACATGCGAAATTGCTAATAATGACTGGAGAAATGTATCTTTGTTAGTTTTACTAGAATAATGATCTTTTGTAGAGTTTGCAAAGACAGAAGTTGGTCGTTTTACTCAATATGACTACATATGAAAGTTATATAAACATTACTCCAAAATTCAAACATGCAATATGTCTAAAAATGCCTGTAATATTGAATCTATGTGACTTTTTCCAGAATCAGGTATTTTGGTAAAGTTCACAAATACAAAAATTAGGTGTTACTCATAATGACAATTTTACTGCCACATTCAATATGACAGTTATTTAAACATAACTCTTAAACCACACGTGTAAAATGGCTAATATTGCCTGGAAAATTTATCTTTGTGAGCTTTACTGAAAAAAATATTTTGTTAGGTTTGTAAAGACACCAGTTAGTTTTTTTTACTCAATATGACAGTATAACTGTCATACTAAATATGAAAGTTATATAAACATAACTCCAAAAGCAAACATGCATTATGTCTAAAAATGCCTGTAATATTGTATTCATGTGAGTTTAACTAGAATCAGTTGTTTTTGTAAGGTTTGCAAATACAATATATGGGTTTTTCTTAATATGACAGTATACTGTCACACTCAATCTGACAGTTATTTAAACATAACTCCTAAACCACACATGCAAAACGGCTAATAATGCCTGGAGAAATGTATCTTTGTGAGTTTTACTAGAAATATATATTTTGTAAGGTTTGCAAAGACACAAGTTAGTTGTTTCACTCAAAATGACGGTATCATACTAAATCCAATTTGCTTCCGCTTATCCGAGGTCGGGTTGCGGGGGCAGCAGCCTAGGCAGAGAAGCCCAGACTTCCCTCTCCCCAGCCAATTTGTCCAGCTCTTCTCGGGGGATCCCGAGGCATTCCCAGGCCAGCCGGGAGACATAGTCTTCCAAATGTGTCCTGGGTCTTCCCCGTGGCCTTCTGCCGGTCGGACTTGCCCTAAACACCTCCCGAGGGAGGCATTCGGGTGGCATCCTGAGCAGATGCCCGAACCACCTCATCTGGCTCCTCTCAATGTGGAGGAGCAGCAGATTTACTCTGAGTTCCTCCCCGATGACAGAGCTTCTCACCCTATCTCTAGGCAGAGACCCGCCACCCGGCGGAGGAAACTCATTTCGGCCGCTTGTACCCGTGATCTTGTCCTTTCGGTCATAACCCAAAGCTCATTACCATAGGTGAATTGGGAACGTAGATCGACCGGTAAATTGAGAGCTTTGCCTTACGGCTCAGCTCCTTCTTCACCACAACGGATCGATACAGCGTCCTCATTACTGAAGATGCCGCACCGATCCGCCTGTGGATCTCACGATCCACTGTTCCCTCACTCGTGAACAAGACTCCTAGGTTCTTGAACTCTTCCACTTGGGGCAAGATCTCTTCCCCAACCTGTAGATGGCACTCCACCCTTTTCCGGGCGAGAACCATGGACTCAGACTTGGAGGTGCTGATTCTCATCCCAGTCGCTTCACACTCTGCTGCGAACCGATCCAATGAGAGCTGAAGATCCTGGCCAGTTGAAGCCATCAGGACCACATTATCTGCAAAAAGCAGAGACCTAATCCTGCAGCCAAAAAACCGGATCCCCTCAACACCATGACTGCGCCTACAAATTCTGTCCATAAAAGTTATGAACAGTATCGGTGACAAAGGGCAGCCTTGGCGTAGTCCAACCCTCACTGGAAAGGGGTCCGACTTACTGCCGGCAAAGCGGACCAAGCTCTGACACTGATCATACAGGGAGCGACCCGCCACAATCAGACAGTCCGATACCCCATACTCTCTGAGCACTCCCCACAGGACTTCCCGGGATAGGGTCGAATGCCTTCTCAGTCCACAAAGCACATGTAGACTGGTTAGGCAAACTCCCATGCACACTCAACGACCCTGCCGAGAATACAGAGCTGGTCTAGAGTTCCACGACCAGGATTAAAAACACACTGTTTGTCCTGGATCCGAGGTTCGACTATCCGGCGTAGCCTCCTCTCCAGTACACATGAAAAGACCTTACCGGGAAGGCTGAGGAGTGTGTTCCACGATAGTTGGAACACACCCTCCGGTTCCCCTTCTTACAGAGAGGAACCACCACCCCGGTCTCCCAATCCAGAGGTACCGCCCCCAATGTCCACGCCATGTTGCAGAGTCTTGTCAACCAAGACAGCCCCACAGCATCCAGAGCCACCGAGGAGCTTTTTAACTACCTCAGCAACTTCAGCCCCAGAAATAGGAGAACCCACCACAGATTCCCTAGGCACTGCTTAATCATAGGAAGACATGTTGGTGGGATTGAGGAGGTCTTCGAAGTATTCCCTCCACCGATCCACAACAGCCGCAGTAGAGGTCAGCAGCACACATTACACGGTGTTGACAGTAAATAGGCTCTTTCTTCAGTTTGACGGCTTCCCTCACTGCTGGTGTCCACGACATGCACCAAACACCTTGAGGCCACAGCTCCAATCAGCCGCCTCGACAAGAGAGGCACGGAAAATGGTCCAGCACCTCCCTCGTGACATGTTCAAAGTTCTTCCGGAGTTGGGAATTGAAACTCTCTCTGACAGGAGACTCTGCTAGGCGTTCCCAGCAGATCCTCACAATGCATTTGGGCCTGCCAGGTCTGTCCGGCATCCACCCCCACCATCGGAGCCAGCTCACTACCAGGTGGTGATCGGTAGAAAGCTCTGCCCCTCTCGTCACCCGAGTGTCCAAAACATGAGGCCGCAAATCCGATGACACAACTACAAAGTCAATCATGGAACTGCGGCCGAGGGTGTCCTGGTGCCAAGTGCACATATGGACACCCTTATGTTTGAACATTGTGTTTGTTATGGACAATCCATGACGAGTACAAAAGTCCAATAACAAAGCACCCCTTGGGTACAGATCCGGGTGGCCATTTTTCCCAATCACGCCTCTCCAGGTTTCACTGTCGTTGCCAACATGAGCGTTGAAGCCCCCCAGCAGAACAAGGGAATCACCCGAGGGAGCACTCTCCAGTACTCCCTCAAGGGAATCCAAAGAAGCGGGTACTCTGAGCTGCTGTTTGGTGCGTAAACACAGACAACAGTCAGGACCCGTCCCCCAACCCGAAGGCGGAGGAAGCTACCATCTCGTCGACTGTGTTAAAGTCCAATGTGCAGGCTTTGAGCCGGGGCCTGTCGCTCTCATTGCTTGCAATGCCAGAGTGGAAGAGAGTACGGCCCCTCTAAGAGAACAGGTTCCAGATCCCTTGCTGTGCGTAGAAGTGAGTCCAACTATATCTACCTGGAACTTCTCCTTCCCTCCCAGCGAGGTGACGTTCCACGTCTCAAGAGCTAGCTTATGTCGCCGATGATTGGACCGCCAAGTGCCCTGCCTTCGGCTGCTGCCCAGCTCACACTGCACCCGACCTCTATGACCCAGCCCATGAGTGGTGAGCCCATTGGAGGGGGGACCCACATTGCCTCTTCGAGCTGAGCCTGAGTCCCATTGGGACAGGCCCGGCCACCAGGCGCTCGCCATCGTGCCCCATCTCTGGGCCTGGCTCCAGAGGGGAGCCCCGAGGACCCGCGTCAGGGCGAGGAAAAATCTAGGTCCTCGATTTGTACTTCTCATAAAAGTCTTTGAGCTGCTTTTTGTCTGATCCCTCACCTAGGACCTGTTTGTCTGGGAGACCCTACCAGGGGGCATAGAAGCCCAATACCGATGGATGGACGAGCGTAATATTGTATCTATGTGAGTTTTACTAGAATCCGTTTTTTTGTAAGGTTTGCAAATACAAAAATTAGGTTTTACTCACTATGACAGTATACTGTCACACTCAATATGACAGTTTTTAAACATAACTCCTAAACAACACATGCGAAATTGCTAATAATGACTGGAGAAATGTATCTTTGTTAGTTTTACTAGAATAATGATATTTTGTACGGTTTGCAAAGACACAAGTTGGTTGTTTTACTCAATATGACTACATATGAAAGTTATATAAACATTACTCCAAAATTCAAACATGCAATATGTCTAAAAATGCCTGTAATATTGAATCTATGTGAGTTTTACCAGAATCGGGTATTTTGGTAAGGTTTACAAATACAAAAATTAGGTGTTACTCATAATGACAGTTTTACTGCCACATTCAATATGACAGTTATTTAAACATAACTCTTAAACCACACATGGGGCGGCGTGACGAAGTTGGTAGAGTGGCCGTGCCAGCAATCGGAGGGTTGCTGGTTACTGGGGTTCAATCCCCACCTTCTACCATCCTAGTCACGTCCGTTGTGTCCTTGGGCAAGACACTTCACCCTTGCTCCTGATGGCTGCTGGTTAGCGCCTTGCATGGCAGCTCCCGTCATCAGTGTGTGAATATGTGTGTGAATGAATGAATGTGGAAATACTGTCAAAGCGCTTTGAGTACCTTGAAGGTAGAAAAGGGCTATACAAGTATAACCCATTTATCATTTATTATTTTACATGTAAAATGGCTAATATTGCCTGGAAAATGTTTCTTTGTGAGTTTTACTGGAAAAAAAATATTTTGTAAGGTTTGTAAAGACACAAGTTAGTTTTTTTTACTCAATATGACAGTATAACTGTCATACTAAAAATGAAAATTATATAAACATAACTCCAAAAGCAAACATGCATTATGTCTAAAAATGCCTGTAATATTGTATTCATGTGAGTTGAACTAGAATCAGTTGTTTTTGTAAGGTTTGCAAATACAAAATATGGGTTTTTCGCACTATGACAGTATACTGTCAAACTCAATCTGACAGTTATTTAAACATAACTCCTAAACCACACATAAAAATGACTAATAATGCCTGGAGAAATGTATCTTTGTGAATTTTACTAGAAAAAATATATTTTGTAAGGTTTGCAAAGACACAAGTTAGTTGTTTTACTCAATATGACAGTATAACTGTCATACTAAATCCATCCATCCATCCATTTTCTTCCGCTTATCCGAGGTCGGGTTGTGGGGGCAGCAGCCTAAGCAGAGAAGCCCAGACTTCCCTCTCCCCAGCCACTTTGTCCAGCTCTTCTCGGGGGATCCCGAGGCATTCCCAGGCCAGCCGGGAGACATAGTCTTCCAAATGTGTCCTGGGTCTTCCCCGTGGCCTCCTGCCGGTCGGACTTGCCCTAACCACCTCCCGAGGGAGGCGTTCGGGTGGCATCCTGAGCAGATGCCCGAACTACCTCATCTGGCTCCTCTCAATGTGGAGGAGCAGCAGCTTTACTCTGAGTTCCTCCCGGATGACGGAGCTTCTCACCCTATCTCTAGGGAGAGACCCGCCACCCGGCGGAGGAAACTCATTTCGGCCGCTTGTACCCGTGATCTTGTCCTTTCGGTCATAACCCAAAGCTCATGACCATAGGTGAATTGGGAACGTAGATCGACCGGTAAATTGAGAGCTTAGCCTTACGGCTCAGCTCCTTATTCACCACAACGGATCGATACAGCGTCCTCATTACTGAAGATGCCGCACCGATCCGCCTGTGGATCTCACGATCCACTGTTCCCTCA
This sequence comes from Entelurus aequoreus, assembly GCF_033978785.1. Lineage (NCBI taxonomy): Eukaryota > Metazoa > Chordata > Actinopteri > Syngnathiformes > Syngnathidae > Entelurus > Entelurus aequoreus. The sequence continues at coordinate 31,766,470 of NC_084754.1, read as the reverse complement.
CTCGTGAACAAGACTCCTAGGTTCTTGAACTCTTCCACTTGGGGCAAGATCTCCTCCCCAAACTGTAGATGGCACTCCACCCTTTTCCGGGCGAGAACCATGGACTCAGACTTGGAGGTGCTGATTCTCATCCCAGTCGCTTCACACTCGGCTGCGAACCGATCCAATGAGAGCTGAAGATCCTGGCCAGTTGTAGCCATCAGGACCACATTATCTGCAAAAAGCCTAAACCTAATACTGCAGCCACCAAACCGAATCCCCTCAACACCATGACTGCGCCTAGAAATTCTGTCCATAAAAGTTATGAACAGAATCGGTGACAAAGGGCAGCCTTGGCGGAGTCCAACCCTCACTGGAAAGGGGTCCGACTTACTGCCGGCAATGCGGACCAAGCTCTGACACTGATCATACAGGTAGCGACCCGCCACAATCAGACAGACCCATACTCTCTGAGCACTCCCCACAGGACTTCCAGGGATACGGTCGAATGCCTTGTCAGTCCACAAAGCACATGTAGACTGGTTAGGCAAACTCCCATGCACACTCAAGGACCCTGCCGAGAATATAGAGCTGGTCTAGAGTTCCACGACCAGGACGAAAACCACACTGTTCGTCCTGGATCCGAGGTTCGACTATCCGGCGTAGCCTCCTCTCCAGTACACATGAAAAGACCTTACCGGGAAGGCTGAGGAGTGTGATCCACGATAGTTGGAACACACCCTCCGGTTCCCCTTCTTAAAGAGAGGAACCACCACCCCGGTCTCCCAATCCAGAGGTACTGCCCCCAATGTCCACGCCATGTTGCAGAGTCTTGTCAACCAAGACAGCCCCACAGCATCCAGAGCCACCGAGGAGCTTTTTTGAACTACCTCAGCAACTTCAGCCCCAGAAATAGGAGAACCCACCACAGATTCCCCAGGCACTGCTTAATCATAGGAAGACATGTTGGTGGGATTGAGGAGGTCTTCGAAGTATTCCCTCCACCGATCCACAACAGCCGCAGTAGAGGTCAACAGCACACATTACACGGTGTTGACAGTAAATTGCTCTCCCCCAACCCCACCCCCCCAGATAGGCTCTTTCTCATTGCTGGTGTCCACCAGCGGGTTCTAAGATTACCGCCACGACATGCACCAAATACCTTGAGGCCACAGCTCCAATCAGCCGCCTCGACAAGAGAGGCACGGAAAATGGTCCAGCACCTCCCTCGTGACATGTTCAAAGTTCTTCCGGAGGTGGGAAATGAAACTCTCTCTGACAGGAGACTCTGCGAGGCGTTCCCAGCAGACCCTCACAATGCATTTGGGCCTGCCAGGTCTATCCGGCATCCTCCCCCACCATCGGAGCCAGCTCACCACCAGGTGGTGATCGGTAGAAAGCTCTGCCCCTCTCGTCACCCGAGTGTCCAAAACATGACGCCGCAAATCCGATGACACAACTACAAAGTCAATCATGGAACTGCGGCCAAGGGTGTCCTGGTGCCAAGTGCACATATGGACACCCTTATGTTTGAACATTGTGTTTGTTATGTACAATCTGTGACGAGTACAAAAGTCCAATAACAAAGCACCACTTGGGTTCAGATCCGGGTGGCCATTTTTCCCAATCACGCCTCTCCAGGTTTCACTGTCGTTGCCAACATGAGCGTTGAAGCCCCCCAGCAGAACAAGGGAATCACCCGAGGGAGCACTCTCCAGTACTCCCTCAAGGCAATCCAAAGAAGTGGGTACTCTGAGCTGCTGTTTGGTGCGTAAACACAAACAACAGTCAGGACCCGTCCCCCAACCCGAAGGCGGAGGAAGCTACCATCTCGTCTACTGTGTTAAAGTCCAACGTGCAGGCTTTGAGCCGGTGGCAACAAAAATTGCCTCCCCAGCCTGTCGCCTCTCATTGCTTGCAATGCCAGAGTGGAAGAGAGTCCGGCCCCTCTAGAGAGAACATGTTCCAGAGCCCTTGCTGTGCGTAGAAGTGAGTCCAACAATATCTAGCCGGAACTTCTCCTTCCTTTCCAGCGAGGTGACGTTCCACGTCTCAAGAGCTAGCTTATGTCGCCGATGATTGGACCGCCAAGTGCCCTGCCTTCGGCTGCTGCCCAGCTCACACTGCACCCGATCTCTATGACCCAGCCCATGAGTGGTGAGCCCATTGGAGGGGGGACCCACATTGCCTCTTCGAGCTGAGCCTGAGTCTCATGGGGACAGGCCCGGCCACCAGGCGCTTGCCATCGTGCCCCACCTCTGGGCCTGGCTCCAGAGGGGAGCCCCGGTGACCCGCGTCAGGGTGAGGAAAAATCTAGGTCCTCGATTTGTACTTCTCATAAAGGTCTTTGAGCTGCTTTTTGTCTGATCCCTCACCTAGGACCTGTTTGTCTGGGAGACCCTACCAGGGGGCATAGAAGCCCAAGTACCGATGGATGGACGAGCGATAACCTGCTGCCACCTGGCCGCCGCAGCTAAATCCATCTTACTGGTGTGTTTTTGATAACAAGGTCATTCCCGTGCAATCAGAGTCACTTGTACCTTGATGTGTCATTTTCTGTTTGAATTGCTTTATATATATATATTCATAAAGTCCGAAATTAAATAGCGTCACAGTCAGCATCACAGACACTATCGTTGACCACATGTACCGCCGCATGCTAGCTAGCTAAGTTTTCTTCATTTTTGTCATAGTCATCTCAAAAAGATGATAACTTGCAACATATGTGCTATGACTTGCAGCAATGTATTTGCGTATGTTAGACACATGCGAAGACTCAGTTGAATGCCTAATGCATCGTTTAAGTGTGCTTTCACTGAATGCACAAGAGTTGTTTCCAACTTCTCAGCCTTCAAAACTCACAGCCGTCACCATAAATATGGCAAGAGTAGGACTGATCTGTATAGCGCAGAAGGTTTACCTTGTAATATTGTCTCATGTAGAGCGAAGTGCGATGATACACGGGGCCTTCTCCTGCATTTGAAAAGTCATATTACCGAAGTTAGGACAGTTACGTGCCCCTTCAGTCATTGTGAAAAAAGATTTACAGTCAAGTCTACTTTCACATCGCACGTGTCAAGGAAGCTCTACGGCTACACTGAACGAAGTTTGACTTGCTCAATAGAAAATCCAAGCAGCTCCTGTGCAACACTGATGATGACTATTGTGATACGCAACTTGAGAATTCAGGATATTCCTGTTATGAATACATGGAGGTCTACCCCGAAAAAACAGATGAAGGTCAATTCCTCAGAAACGTAGCCTTGTTTTATATGAAACTACGAGCGAAATTGCTACTTCCACCCTCTACTGTTCAAACCATCATTGATCACTAGCAAGAATTACATGACACAAATCAGTCACTTTTGCTGTCAAAACATAAAGACAAGTTGACACTGCTTGCGCTTAATGAAGCCGCTGTAAGTACTGTGATTGATACCCTGAAAAGTGAGGATCTCCACAGTGCCAGCAATACACACACACACTCAAAACTGACCATAAAAGAAAAACATTTTACAAAAATAACTTTAAATATGTGGACCCACTCCCAATTTGTCTTGGTCAGAATGCATCAGGCAAAGAATGTTTTCTACAATATGTGCCAGTGAAAAACACCATTGAGTCACTGTTATCCTTAAAGTCTGTGAGGGAGCAAATACAGCAAGTAAAAACTAGAATCCAACCTGATAATGTTATTCAGGATTTGTGGGATGGCACAAATATTTAAAAGAACATGCTGCTCAAAGACAGGACAGACAGCTTAGGCATAATTATTTATCAAGATTCCTTTGAAGTGGCAAATCCACTAGGGTCTGGAAGGAAAAAGCAAAAGATTGTCAACAAGCTGTCCCACCACTCTGGTCGCTTTGGTGTAGAACACATTAAAGCCTTCTACAGAAAGCTAGGAGTATCCAAAATTGATTTCAAATTAGAAATTGTCACAGCTGATGAGGTGCTTAAAAAATTGAGCGCGCTCCACCCAAACAAGGCCACCGGCCTTGATAATATTCCCTTCAGATTCCACAGGGACTCTTCCTCCATCATCACGCACATAATAAACCTTTCAATTCACACGGCCAAGTACAAAAAGATTTTAAGACAGCAAGAGTAACTCCCCTCCTTGAAAAAGGAAGCAAATTGGAACCTGGCAACTACCGACCTGTTTCTATTCTCAGTTCCATTTTGAAAGTAATGGAAAAAATCGTTTATGAACAGGTTGATAGTTGCCTTGCCACTAATAAACTCATATACAAATTCCAATCCGGCTTCAGAACTAACCACTCCACTGACACATGCCTTCTCTATCTGACCGACCACATCAAACATGAGGTGGACGCGGGCAAATACTGCGGCATGGTCATGCTGGACCTTCAGAAGGCATTTGACAGCGTTCACCAGGCTATACTGTTGGATAAGCTCAGAGCAATCGGATTTAACAAAACCTCATCGAGCTGGATGCAATCTTACTTGAGGGGAGAGAACAGGTGGTAGAGGTGAACGGCACCATGCCCCCCCCCCCCCCCTCTCTGAGTGAGCTGTGGAGTCCCCCAAGGCAGTATATTGGGGCCTTTACTGTTCCTAATATACATAAACGACTTGTCATCGGCATGCAACTGTGAATTGTTCTTGTTTGCGGATGACTCGGCCTTGCTGGTATCAGACAAGGGACAAGTCACAGGTGGAGAAAATCCTCAGTGCTGAACTCTGCAGAACTTGCACCTGGCTCGCTGACAACAAGCTATCCATACACTTGGGTAAAACGGAATCCATCCTGTTTGGGTCCCACATCAACCATAAGAAAGTCAATGACTTCACTATAAAAGTGGGTGTCATTGTTATCACCAGGAAGGATGAGGTCACCTACCTAGGTTCCATTCTAGAGGCTAATCTTTCCTGCGATAAAATGGCAACCAAGCTAATCAAAAAGGTCAACCAACGAACGAGATTTCTCTGTAGAATCTCCTCTCTGGTCAACAAAAGCACCATGAGGATTCTGGCGGGAACTCTCGTTCAACCCTTTTTCGATAACGCATGCACCTCCTGGTACCCTAGCACCTCCAAAACCCTCAATTCTAAACTCCAAACATCCCAGAACAAGCAAGTCAGATTACTTCTAGACCTCCACCCCATATCCCACCTCACTCCTACCCACTTCTCAAAAGTGGGCTGGCTCAGGGTGGAGGACAGAGTAAAACAACTTGCACTGAGCCTAGTCTATAAAATCCGCTACACTTCCCTGATACCGAAGTACATGTCAAACTACTTCCTTAACGTTAATGACCGCCATAACCGCAACACCAGGGGGAGCTCCACTAACCACATTAAACCCAGATTCCGATCTAATAAAGGTCTTAACTCATTCTCTTTCTATGCCACATCAATGTGGAATGCGCTCCCAACAGGTATAAAAGAAAGGGCATCTCTATCCTCCTTCAAAACCGCAATAAAAGTACACCTCCAGGCAGCTACAACCCTAAACTAACACCCTCCCGGATTGTTAATAATCAAATGTAAACAATCAAATGCAGATACTTTTGCTTATGCCTTCTGAGCTCTCTCTCTCTCTCTCTCTCTCTATGTCCACTACTTGCTGTACATATCCTACCAAGTCAGACCTACAATGTTCCAATATCCATTTCTCTGTTCTCAATTGTTGATGACTGATGATAACAACCAAACTTAACACCCCCCTCCCCCTCCACACCCCGGATTGTAAATAATGTAAATAATTCAATGTGATTATCTTGTGTGATGACTGTATTATGATAATAGTATATATATGGTAGTGTATATCTGTATCATGAATCAATTTAAGTGGATCCCGACTTCAACAAGTTGAAAAACTTATTTGGGTGTTACCATTTAGTGGTCAATTGTACGGAATATGTACTTCACTGTGCAACCTACTAATAGAAGTCGCAATCAATCAATCAATCAAAGTCCGGCTTCATGCCAAGAGCCTAAATCTCTAATGTGAGTGACTTCATTAGATACTTTGCTCGCCGGGAAATAGTAGCAACAGGACTACTGCAATTTAACGACAAGCCTCAAAATTTCAGAGCTTGGAAACGCTCCTTTAAAAATGCAATAAATGGATTAGATTTAACAACAAGTGAGGAGATGGACTTGATGTTAAAGTGGCTTGGCAAAGAATCCTCTGAACACGTAGAACAAATTAGAGCCATACACATTAACAACCCAACCAAAGGTCTCAATATGATGTGGGACAGGCTTGAGCAATGTTATGGCTCAGTTGAAGGGATTGAGGATACACTCTTCAAAAGAATTGATATGTTCCCCAAAATCACATCCAAAGACTACACAAAACTAAGGAAGTTAGTGACCTGCTCATGGAAATGCAGAGTGCTAAAGCTGAATTGAGACCTTCCTGGTCTTGCGTTTTTGGATACCGCAAGAGGACTAAATCCAATTGTGCAGAAACTTCCCTTCAATTTGCAAGAAAGGTGGATCACAGTAGGAGCTAAATACAAATGCACACAACGTGTCCCCTTCCCACCATTCCAAGAAGCTAACTCAAGAAATGACCCAAGCTTTAACTTTACATCGTTCCCTGACGTACCCAAACTCGACAAACTGCCTTGGAGAGCATATAAACAAAAATAAATGTCAATGCACAAAACTGATGTTGTCTCCCGTTACAATTTAGATACACAAAGAACGGCAAACAAAGCTGTTAACAGCGACAAGCTTTGCCCAATTCACATGAAACCTCATCCCCTCTCGAAGTGCAGATCATTTCGAATGAAAACACTCGATGATCGAAAAGCATTCTTAAAAGAGGACCACATTTGCTTCAAATGCTGTTCTTCATCTACACACAATGCAAAAAACTGTATGGTCAAGATACAGTGCTCTGAGTGTCTTGATGAAAAACACTGCACTGCTCTTCACCCAGGACCAGCACCCTGGTTTAAAGAAACTGAACCTGCAGCAGAGTATGGCGGGGAGAGTGACTCCGCTAAGTCGGAGGAGATCACGTCCAAGTGCACACAGGTTTGTGGCGTGAACGAAGCAGGCAGATCCTGCTCTAAAATTAGTCTTGTTAAAGTGTACCCAGCAGGCCATCCTGAACAAGCAGTAAGGCTCTATGCCATCCATGATGAACAAAGTAACAGGTCGTTAGTATGTCCTGAGTTTTTTGAATTGTTCAATGACCGTGGCCCAAGTTCCCCTTACTCACTAAGGACATGTGCTGGTACTAAAAAAGCAATGGACAGGAGAGCTACAAGATATGTAGTGGCAGCCTTGGATGGTTCAGTCCACATCCCATTGCCTAGCCTCATTGAATGTATAAATATCCCAAACGATAGAGATGAAATTCCCACACCCAGTGCAGCTATGCAACACAGTCACCTTATCCCTGACCTGGACTGTAATGCCCCTATACTCATGCTTCTCGGACGGGATGTTATTAGAGTTCACAAAGTCCATAAACAGATAAGTGGCCTTAACAACGCACCCTATGCACAAAAATTGGACCTCGGGTGGGTCATAGTAGGAAACGTGTGTTTAGGTGATGTCCACAAAACTCTCGCTGTGAAGACGCTGTTCACAAATACAACTGAGAAGGGGCGTCCTACAATGTTTGAGCCATGTCCCAATGTATTTAATGTAATAGCGAGACATTGTGAGCTACAAGTTCCATTCAGCTTCAGCACTCAACTTGTGGATAGCGCTTGTGAACCTGATCATTTAGGATGTAATGTGTTCAAACAAACCAGGCATGACAATTACATCGCACCCTCCATTCAGGACAAAGCCTTCTTGAAAATAATGGAAGAAGGATACAGACAAGAGCTGGACAGTTCCATTACAATTCAAGTCGCCACGTCAAAAACTCCTTAACAACAGAATTTCACCATTTAATTACAGTAACCTAATGGCAGCTAATGGTTCCAGTATAAAACTGTTTTTTAAAAACTGCTATGCAGTATGAATACATTTGCATAGCAGTTTTTAAAAACAGTTGTATACTGGAACCATTAGCTGCCAGTAGGTTACTGTAATTAAATGGTGAAATTTCTTACAGTGTGAGATAATGTGAAACAAGCAATAAAAAATGATTCAAACAACTCCTAAACCAAACATGCAAAATGTCTAAAAATGCCTGTAATATTGAACATATGTGAGTTTCACTAAAATCAGTTGTTTTTGTAAGGTTTGCAAATACAAATATTAGATTTTAAACATAATGACAGTATAACTGCCACGCTCAATATGAAACCACACATGAAAATTGTCTAATAATTAATTAAGAAATGTATCTTTGTGAGTTTTACTAGAAACATTTTCTTTTGTAAGGGTTGCAAACACAAAAGTTTTTTTTTTTACTCAATATGACAGTAAAACTGCCACGCTCAATATGTCAGTTATTTAAACATAACTGCTAAACTACACATGAAAAATGGCTAATAATGCCTCAAATAATGGATTCTTGTGAGTTTTGCTCGAAACATATGCTTTTTTAAGGCTTGCAAACACAAAAAGTAGTTTTTTACTCAATATGACAATAATGTTCTTAGATTATCTGAGAAAATGCGAAAAAAGCAATACAAATGTATTCCATCATAATTCCTAAACCAAACATGCAAAATGTCTACAAAAAAAATTAAGAAATGTGTCTTTGTGAGTTTTACTAGAAACAATTTATTTTGTAAGGTTTGCAAACACACATGTTTTTTTTTTTACTGAATATGACAGTGTAACTGCCACGTTCAATATGTCAGTTATTTAAACATAACTCCTAAACTACACATTAAAAATGGCTAATAATGCCTCAAATGATGCATTCTTGTGAGTTTTGCTCGATCCATATGCTTTTTTGAGGCTTGCAAACACAAAAAGTAGTTATTTTTACTCAATATGACAATTATGTTCTTATAATCCTGGGATAATGCGAAAAAAGCAATAAAAATGTATTGAATCATAATTCCTAAACCAAACATGCAAAATGTCTAAAAATGCCTGTAATATTGAATCCTTGTGAGTTTTACTAGAATCAGTTGTTTTTGTAAGGTTTGCAAATACAACAATTAGGTTTTACTCACTATGACAGTATACTGTCACACTCAATATGACAGTTATTAAACATAACTAGTAAACCGCCCATGCAAAATGGCTATAAATGTCTGAAATAATGCATCATTGGGAGTTTTACTCCAAATATATGCTTTTTTAAGGCCTGCAAACACAAAAAGTAGTTTTTTACTCAATATGACTGTAATGTTCTTAGAATCCTGAGATAATGCAAAAAAAGCAATACAAATGTATTCAAACATAACTCCTAAACAACAGATGTAAAATGGCTAATAATACCTGGAGATATGTATCTTTGTTAGTTTTACTAGAAAAATAATGTTTTGTAAGGATTGCAAAGACACAAGTTAGTTTTTTTTATTCAATATGACAGTATAACTGTCATACTAAATATGAAAGTTATATAAAAATAACTCCAAAACCAAACATTGATTATGTTTAAAAATGCCTGTAATATGGAATATATGTGAATTTTACCAGAATAAGGTATTTTGGTAAGGTTTACAAATACAAAAATTATGTTTTACTCATAATGACAGTATAACTGCCACAAACAATATGACACTTTTTTCAAACATAACCCCTTAACCACAAATGCAAAATGGCTAATATTGCCTGGAGAAATGTAACTTTGTGAGTTTTACTGGAAAAAACATATTTTGTAAGGTTTGCAAAAACAGAATGTAGTTTTTTACTCAATATGACAATTATGTTCTTAGAATCCTGAGATAATGCGAAAAAAGCAATAAAAATGTATTCAATCATAATTCCTAAACCAAACATGCAAAATGTCTAAAAATGCCTGTAATATTGAATACTTGTGAGTTTTACTAGAATCAGTTGTTTTTGTAAGGTTTGCAAATACAAAAATTAGGTTTTACTCACTATGACAGTATACTGTCACACTCAATATGACAGTTATTAAACATAACTAATAAACCGCCCATGCAAAATGGCTATAAATGTCTGAAATAATGCATCATTGGGAGTTTTACTCCAAATATATGCTTTTTTAAGGCCTGCAAACACAAAAAGTAGTTTTTTACTCAATATGACTGTAATGTTCTTAGAATCCTGAGATAATGCAAAAAAAGCAATACAAATGTATTCAAACATAACTCCTAAACAACAGATGTAAAATGGCTAATAATACCTGGAGATATGTATCTTTGTTAGTTTTACTAGAAAAATAATGTTTTGTAAGGATTGCAAAGACACAAGTTAGTTTTTTTTATTCAATATGACAGTATAACTGTCATACTAAATATGAAAGTTATATAAAAATAACTCCAAAACCAAACATTGATTATGTTTAAAAATGCCTGTAATATGGGATATATGTGAATTTTACCAGAATAAGGTATTTTGGTAAGGTTTACAAATACAAAAATTATGTTTTACTCATAATGACAGTATAACTGCCACAAACAATATGACACTTTTTTCAAACATAAACCCTTAACCACAAATGCAAAATGGCTAATATTGCCTGGAGAAATGTAACTTTGTGAGTTTTACTGGAAAAAACATATTTTGTAAGGTTTGCAAAAACAGAATGTAGTTTTTTACTCAATATGACAATTATGTTCTTAGAATCCTGAGATAATGCGAAAAAAGCAATAAAAATGTATTCAATCATAATTCCTAAACCAAACATGCAAAATGTCTAAAAATGCCTGTAATATTGAATCCTTGTGAGTTTTACTAGAATCAGTTGTTTTTGTAAGGTTTGCAAATACAAAAATTAGGTTTTACTCACTATGACAGTATACTGTCACACTCAATATGACAGTTATTAAACATAACTAGTAAACCGCACATGCAAAATGGCTATAAATGTCTGAAATAATGCATCATTGGGAGTTTTACTCCAAATATATGCTTTTTTAAGGCCTGCAAACACAAAAAGTAGTTTTTTACTCAATATGACTGTAATGTTCTTAGAATCCTGAGATAATGCAAAAAAAGCAATACAAATGTATTCAAACATAACTCCTAAACAACAGATGTAAAATGGCTAATAATACCTGGAGATATGTATCTTTGTTAGTTTTACTAGAAAAATAATGTTTTGTAAGGATTGCAAAGACACAAGTTAGTTTTTTTATTCAATATGACAGTATAACTGTCATACTAAATATGAAAGTTATATAAAAATAACTCCAAAACCAAACATTGATTATGTTTAAAAATGCCTGTAATATGGAATATATGTGAATTTTACCAGAATAAGGTATTTTGGTAAGGTTTACAAATACAAAAATTATGTTTTACTCATAATGACAGTATAACTGCCACAAACAATATGACACTTTTTTCAAACATAACCCCTTAACCACAAATGCAAAATGGCTAATATTGCCTGGAGAAATGTAACTTTGTGAGTTTTACTGGAAAAAACATATTTTGTAAGGTTTGCAAAAACAGAATGTAGTTTTTTACTCAATATGACAATTATGTTCTTAGAATCCTGAGATAATGCGAAAAAAGCAATAAAAATGTATTCAATCATAATTCCTAAACCAAACATGCAAAATGTCTAAAAATGCCTGTAATATTGAATACTTGTGAGTTTTACTAGAATCAGTTGTTTTTGTAAGGTTTGCAAATACAAAAATTAGGTTTTACTCACTATGACAGTATACTGTCACACTCAATATGACAGTTATTAAACATAACTAATAAACCGCCCATGCAAAATGGCTATAAATGTCTGAAATAATGCATCATTGGGAGTTTTACTCCAAATATATGCTTTTTTAAGGCCTGCAAACACAAAAAGTAGTTTTTTACTCAATATGACTGTAATGTTCTTAGAATCCTGAGATAATGCAAAAAAAGCAATACAAATGTATTCAAACATAACTCCTAAACAACAGATGTAAAATGGCTAATAATACCGGGAGATATGTATCTTTGTTAGTTTTACTAGAAAAATAATGTTTTGTAAGGATTGCAAAGACACAAGTTAGTTTTTTTTATTCAATATGACAGTATAACTGTCATACTAAATATGAAAGTTATATAAAAATAACTCCAAAACCAAACATTGATTATGTTTAAAAATGCCTGTAATATGGAATATATGTGAATTTTACCAGAATAAGGTATTTTGGTAAGGTTTACAAATACAAAAATTATGTTTTACTCAAAATGACAGTATAACTGCCACAAACAATATGACACTTTTTTCAAACATAACCCCTTAACCACAAATGCAAAATGGCTAATATTGCCTGGAGAAATGTAACTTTGTGAGTTTTACTGGAAAAAACATATTTTGTAAGGTTTGCAAAAACAGAAAGTAGTTTTTTACTCAATATGACAATTATGTTCTTAGAATCCTGAGATAATGCGAAAAAAGCAATAAAAATGTATTCCATCATAATTCCTAAACCAAACATGCAAGATGTCTAAATGAATTAAGAAATGTATCTATGAGTTTTACTAGAAACATTTTCTTTTGTAAGGTTTGCAAACACACAAGTTAATTTTTTTTTTACTAATATGACAGTTTAACTGCCACGCTCAATATGTAAGTTATTAAACATAACTCCTAAACTACACATGAAAAATGGCTAATAATGCCTCAAATAATGCATTTTTGTGAGTTTTGCTCGAAACATATGCTTTTTTAAGGCTTGCAAACACAAAAAGTAGTTTTTTACTCAATATGACAATAATGTTCTTAGAATCCTGAGATAATGCGAAAAAAAGCAATACAAATGTATTCAATCATAATTCCTAAACCAAACATGCAACTTGTCTAAAAATGCCTGTAATATTGAATCCATGTGAGTTTTACTAGAATAAGTTGTTTTTGTAATGTTTACAAATACAAAAATTAGGTTTAACTCACTATGACAGTATACTGTCACACTCAATAAGACAGTTATTAAACATAACTAGTAAACCACACATGCAAAATGGCTAATAATGCCTGAAATAATGCATCATTGGGAGTTTTACTCTAAACATATGCTTTTTTAAGGCTTGCAAAAACAAAAAGTAGTTTTTTACTCAATATGACAGTAATGTTCTTGGAATCCTGAGATAATGCGAAAAAAGCAATAAAAATGTATTCAAACATATATCCTAAACAACACATGCAAAATGGCTAATAAAGCCTAGAGACATGTATCTTTGTTAGTTTTACTAGAAAAATGATCTTTTGTAAGGTTTGCAAAGACACAAGTTAGTTTTTTTAATTCAATACGACAGTATAACTGTCATACAGAATATGAAAGTTATTTGAACATAACTCCAAAACCAACTATGCTATCCGTCTAAAAAGGCCTGTAATACATGTGAGTTTTACTAGAAACAGTTTTTTTGTAAGGTTTGCAAATACAAAAATTAGGTTTTACTCACTATGACAGTATACTGTCACATTTAATATGACAGTTTTTAAACATAACTCCTAAACAACACATGCGAAATTGCTAATAATGACTGGAGAAATGTATCTTTGTTAGTTTTACTAGAATAATGATCTTTTGTAGAGTTTGCAAAGACAGAAGTTGGTCGTTTTACTCAATATGACTACATATGAAAGTTATATAAACATTACTCCAAAATTCAAACATGCAATATGTCTAAAAATGCCTGTAATATTGAATCTATGTGACTTTTTCCAGAATCAGGTATTTTGGTAAAGTTCACAAATACAAAAATTAGGTGTTACTCATAATGACAATTTTACTGCCACATTCAATATGACAGTTATTTAAACATAACTCTTAAACCACACGTGTAAAATGGCTAATATTGCCTGGAAAATTTATCTTTGTGAGTTTTACTGAAAAAAATATTTTGTTAGGTTTGTAAAGACACCAGTTAGTTTTTTTTACTCAATATGACAGTATAACTGTCATACTAAATATGAAAGTTATATAAACATAACTCCAAAAGCAAACATGCATTATGTCTAAAAATGCCTGTAATATTGTATTCATGTGAGTTTAACTAGAATCAGTTGTTTTTGTAAGGTTTGCAAATACAATATATGGGTTTTTCTTAATATGACAGTATACTGTCACACTCAATCTGACAGTTATTTAAACATAACTCCTAAACCACACATGCAAAACGGCTAATAATGCCTGGAGAAATGTATCTTTGTGAGTTTTACTAGAAATATATATTTTGTAAGGTTTGCAAAGACACAAGTTAGTTGTTTCACTCAAAATGACGGTATCATACTAAATCCAATTTGCTTCCGCTTATCCGAGGTCGGGTTGCGGGGGCAGCAGCCTAGGCAGAGAAGCCCAGACTTCCCTCTCCCCAGCCAATTTGTCCAGCTCTTCTCGGGGGATCCCGAGGCATTCCCAGGCCAGCCGGGAGACATAGTCTTCCAAATGTGTCCTGGGTCTTCCCCGTGGCCTTCTGCCGGTCGGACTTGCCCTAAACACCTCCCGAGGGAGGCATTCGGGTGGCATCCTGAGCAGATGCCCGAACCACCTCATCTGGCTCCTCTCAATGTGGAGGAGCAGCAGATTTACTCTGAGTTCCTCCCCGATGACAGAGCTTCTCACCCTATCTCTAGGCAGAGACCCGCCACCCGGCGGAGGAAACTCATTTCGGCCGCTTGTACCCGTGATCTTGTCCTTTCGGTCATAACCCAAAGCTCATTACCATAGGTTAATTGGGAACGTAGATCGACCGGTAAATTGAGAGCTTTGCCTTACGGCTCAGCTCCTTCTTCACCACAACGGATCGATACAGCGTCCTCATTACTGAAGATGCCGCACCGATCCGCCTGTGGATCTCACGATCCACTGTTCCCTCACTCGTGAACAAGACTCCTAGGTTCTTGAACTCTTCCACTTGGGGCAAGATCTCTTCCCCAACCTGTAGATGGCACTCCACCCTTTTCCGGGCGAGAACCATGGACTCAGACTTGGAGGTGCTGATTCTCATCCCAGTCGCTTCACACTCTGCTGCGAACCGATCCAATGAGAGCTGAAGATCCTGGCCAGTTGAAGCCATCAGGACCACATTATCTGCAAAAAGCAGAGACCTAATCCTGCAGCCAAAAAACCGGATCCCCTCAACACCATGACTGCGCCTACAAATTCTGTCCATAAAAGTTATGAACAGTATCGGTGACAAAGGGCAGCCTTGGCGTAGTCCAACCCTCACTGGAAAGGGGTCCGACTTACTGCCGGCAAAGCGGACCAAGCTCTGACACTGATCATACAGGGAGCGACCCGCCACAATCAGACAGTCCGATACCCCATACTCTCTGAGCACTCCCCACAGGACTTCCCGGGATAGGGTCGAATGCCTTCTCAGTCCACAAAGCACATGTAGACTGGTTAGGCAAACTCCCATGCACACTCAACGACCCTGCCGAGAATACAGAGCTGGTCTAGAGTTCCACGACCAGGATTAAAAACACACTGTTTGTCCTGGATCCGAGGTTCGACTATCCGGCGTAGCCTCCTCTCCAGTACACATGAAAAGACCTTACCGGGAAGGCTGAGGAGTGTGTTCCACGATAGTTGGAACACACCCTCCGGTTCCCCTTCTTACAGAGAGGAACCACCACCCCGGTCTCCCAATCCAGAGGTACCGCCCCCAATGTCCACGCCATGTTGCAGAGTCTTGTCAACCAAGACAGCCCCACAGCATCCAGAGCCACCGAGGAGCTTTTTAACTACCTCAGCAACTTCAGCCCCAGAAATAGGAGAACCCACCACAGATTCCCTAGGCACTGCTTAATCATAGGAAGACATGTTGGTGGGATTGAGGAGGTCTTCGAAGTATTCCCTCCACCGATCCACAACAGCCGCAGTAGAGGTCAGCAGCACACATTACACGGTGTTGACAGTAAATAGGCTCTTTCTTCAGTTTGACGGCTTCCCTCACTGCTGGTGTCCACGACATGCACCAAACACCTTGAGGCCACAGCTCCAATCAGCCGCCTCGACAAGAGAGGCACGGAAAATGGTCCAGCACCTCCCTCGTGACATGTTCAAAGTTCTTCCGGAGTTGGGAATTGAAACTCTCTCTGACAGGAGACTCTGCTAGGCGTTCCCAGCAGATCCTCACAATGCATTTGGGCCTGCCAGGTCTGTCCGGCATCCACCCCCACCATCGGAGCCAGCTCACTACCAGGTGGTGATCGGTAGAAAGCTCTGCCCCTCTCGTCACCCGAGTGTCCAAAACATGAGGCCGCAAATCCGATGACACAACTACAAAGTCAATCATGGAACTGCGGCCGAGGGTGTCCTGGTGCCAAGTGCACATATGGACACCCTTATGTTTGAACATTGTGTTTGTTATGGACAATCCATGACGAGTACAAAAGTCCAATAACAAAGCACCCCTTGGGTACAGATCCGGGTGGCCATTTTTCCCAATCACGCCTCTCCAGGTTTCACTGTCGTTGCCAACATGAGCGTTGAAGCCCCCCAGCAGAACAAGGGAATCACCCGAGGGAGCACTCTCCAGTACTCCCTCAAGGGAATCCAAAGAAGCGGGTACTCTGAGCTGCTGTTTGGTGCGTAAACACAGACAACAGTCAGGACCCGTCCCCCAACCCGAAGGCGGAGGAAGCTACCATCTCGTCGACTGTGTTAAAGTCCAATGTGCAGGCTTTGAGCCGGGGCCTGTCGCTCTCATTGCTTGCAATGCCAGAGTGGAAGAGAGTACGGCCCCTCTAAGAGAACAGGTTCCAGATCCCTTGCTGTGCGTAGAAGTGAGTCCAACTATATCTACCTGGAATTTCTCCTTCCCTCCCAGCGAGGTGACGTTCCACGTCTCAAGAGCTAGCTTATGTCGCCGATGATTGGACCGCCAAGTGCCCTGCCTTCGGCTGCTGCCCAGCTCACACTGCACCCGACCTCTATGACCCAGCCCATGAGTGGTGAGCCCATTGGAGGGGGGACCCACATTGCCTCTTCGAGCTGAGCCTGAGTCCCATTGGGACAGGCCCGGCCACCAGGCGCTCGCCATCGTGCCCCATCTCTGGGCCTGGCTCCAGAGGGGAGCCCCGAGGACCCGCGTCAGGGCGAGGAAAAATCTAGGTCCTCGATTTGTACTTCTCATAAAAGTCTTTGAGCTGCTTTTTGTCTGATCCCTCACCTAGGACCTGTTTGTCTGGGAGACCCTACCAGGGGGCATAGAAGCCCAATACCGATGGATGGACGAGCGTAATATTGTATCTATGTGAGTTTTACTAGAATCCGTTTTTTTGTAAGGTTTGCAAATACAAAAATTAGGTTTTACTCACTATGACAGTATACTGTCACACTCAATATGACAGTTTTTAAACATAACTCCTAAACAACACATGCGAAATTGCTAATAATGACTGGAGAAATGTATCTTTGTTAGTTTTACTAGAATAATGATATTTTGTACGGTTTGCAAAGACACAAGTTGGTTGTTTTACTCAATATGACTACATATGAAAGTTATATAAACATTACTCCAAAATTCAAACATGCAATATGTCTAAAAATGCCTGTAATATTGAATCTATGTGAGTTTTACCAGAATCGGGTATTTTGGTAAGGTTTACAAATACAAAAATTAGGTGTTACTCATAATGACAGTTTTACTGCCACATTCAATATGACAGTTATTTAAACATAACTCTTAAACCACACATGGGGCGGCGTGACGAAGTTGGTAGAGTGGCCGTGCCAGCAATCGGAGGGTTGCTGGTTACTGGGGTTCAATCCCCACCTTCTACCATCCTAGTCACGTCCGTTGTGTCCTTGGGCAAGACACTTCACCCTTGCTCCTGATGGCTGCTGGTTAGCGCCTTGCATGGCAGCTCCCGTCATCAGTGTGTGAATATGTGTGTGAATGAATGAATGTGGAAATACTGTCAAAGCGCTTTGAGTACCTTGAAGGTAGAAAAGGGCTATACAAGTATAACCCATTTATCATTTATTATTTTACATGTAAAATGGCTAATATTGCCTGGAAAATGTTTCTTTGTGAGTTTTACTGGAAAAAAAATATTTTGTAAGGTTTGTAAAGACACAAGTTAGTTTTTTTTACTCAATATGACAGTATAACTGTCATACTAAAAATGAAAATTATATAAACATAACTCCAAAAGCAAACATGCATTATGTCTAAAAATGCCTGTAATATTGTATTCATGTGAGTTGAACTAGAATCAGTTGTTTTTGTAAGGTTTGCAAATACAAAATATGGGTTTTTCGCACTATGACAGTATACTGTCAAACTCAATCTGACAGTTATTTAAACATAACTCCTAAACCACACATAAAAATGACTAATAATGCCTGGAGAAATGTATCTTTGTGAATTTTACTAGAAAAAATATATTTTGTAAGGTTTGCAAAGACACAAGTTAGTTGTTTTACTCAATATGACAGTATAACTGTCATACTAAATCCATCCATCCATCCATTTTCTTCCGCTTATCCGAGGTCGGGTTGTGGGGGCAGCAGCCTAAGCAGAGAAGCCCAGACTTCCCTCTCCCCAGCCACTTTGTCCAGCTCTTCTCGGGGGATCCCGAGGCATTCCCAGGCCAGCCGGGAGACATAGTCTTCCAAATGTGTCCTGGGTCTTCCCCGTGGCCTCCTGCCGGTCGGACTTGCCCTAACCACCTCCCGAGGGAGGCGTTCGGGTGGCATCCTGAGCAGATGCCCGAACTACCTCATCTGGCTCCTCTCAATGTGGAGGAGCAGCAGCTTTACTCTGAGTTCCTCCCGGATGACGGAGCTTCTCACCCTATCTCTAGGGAGAGACCCGCCACCCGGCGGAGGAAACTCATTTCGGCCGCTTGTACCCGTGATCTTGTCCTTTCGGTCATAACCCAAAGCTCATGACCATAGGTGAATTGGGAACGTAGATCGACCGGTAAATTGAGAGCTTAGCCTTACGGCTCAGCTCCTTATTCACCACAACGGATCGATACAGCGTCCTCATTACTGAAGATGCCGCACCGATCCGCCTGTGGATCTCACGATCCACTGTTCCCTCACTCGTGAACAAGACTCCTAGGTTCTTGAACTCTTCCACTTGGGGCAAGATCTCCTCCCCAAACTGTAGATGGCACTCCACCCTTTTCCGGGCGAGAACCATGGACTCAGACTTGGAGGTGCTGATTCTCATCCCAGTCGCTTCACACTCGGCTGCGAACCGATCCAATGAGAGCTGAAGATCCTGGCCAGTTGTAGCCATCAGGACCACATTATCTGCAAAACGCCTAGACCTAATACTGCAGCCACCAAACCGGATCCCCTCAACACCATGACTGCGCCTAGAAATTCTGTCCATAAAAGTTATGAACAGAATCGGTGACAAAGCGCAGCCTTGGCGGAGTCCAACCCTCACTGGAAAGGGGTCCGACTTACTGCCGGCAATGCGGACCAAGCTCTGACACTGATCATACAGGTAGCGACCCGCCACAATCAGACAGACCCATACTCTCTGAGCACTCCCCACAGGACTTCCAGGGATACGGTCGAATGCCTTGTCAGTCCACAAAGCACATGTAGACTGGTTAGGCAAACTCCCATGCACACTCAAGGACCCTGCCGAGAATATAGAGCTGGTCTAGAGTTCCACGACCAGGACGAAAACCACACTGTTCGTCCTGGATCCGAGGTTCGACTATCCGGCGTAGCCTCCTCTCCAGTACACATGAAAAGACCTTACCGGGAAGGCTGAGGAGTGTGATCCACGATAGTTGGAACACACCCTCCGGTTCCCCTTCTTAAAGAGAGGAACCACCACCCCGGTCTCCCAATCCAGAGGTACTGCCCCCAATGTCCACGCCATGTTGCAGAGTCTTGTCAACCAAGACAGCCCCACAGCATCCAGAGCCACCGAGGAGCTTTTTTGAACTACCTCAGCAACTTCAGCCCCAGAAATAGGAGAACCCACCACAGATTCCCCAGGCACTGCTTAATCATAGGAAGACATGTTGGTGGGATTGAGGAGGTCTTCGAAGTATTCCCTCCACCGATCCACAACAGCCGCAGTAGAGGTCAACAGCACACATTACACGGTGTTGACAGTAAATTGCTCTCCCCCAACCCCACCCCCCCAGATAGGCTCTTTCTCATTGCTGGTGTCCACCAGCGGGTTCTAAGATTACCGCCACGACATGCACCAAATACCTTGAGGCCACAGCTCCAATCAGCCGCCTCGACAAGAGAGGCACGGAAAATGGTCCAGCACCTCCCTCGTGACATGTTCAAAGTTCTTCCGGAGGTGGGAAATGAAACTCTCTCTGACAGGAGACTCTGCGAGGCGTTCCCAGCAGACCCTCACAATGCATTTGGGCCTGCCAGGTCTATCCGGCATCCTCCCCCACCATCGGAGCCAGCTCACCACCAGGTGGTGATCGGTAGAAAGCTCTGCCCCTCTCGTCACCCGAGTGTCCAAAACATGACGCCGCAAATCCGATGACACAACTACAAAGTCAATCATGGAACTGCGGCCAAGGGTGTCCTGGTGCCAAGTGCACATATGGACACCCTTATGTTTGAACATTGTGTTTGTAATGTACAATCTGTGACGAGTACAAAAGTCCAATAACAAAGCACCACTTGGGTTCAGATCCGGGTGGCCATTTTTCCCAATCACGCCTCTCCAGGTTTCACTGTCGTTGCCAACATGAGCGTTGAAGCCCCCCAGCAGAACAAGGGAATCACCCGAGGGAGCACTCTCCAGTACTCCCTCAAGGCAATCCAAAGAAGTGGGTACTCTGAGCTGCTGTTTGGTGCGTAAACACAAACAACAGTCAGGACCCGTCCCCCAACCCGAAGGCGGAGGAAGCTACCATCTCGTCTACTGTGTTAAAGTCCAACGTGCAGGCTTTGAGCCGGTGGCAACAAAAATTGCCTCCCCAGCCTGTCGCCTCTCATTGCTTGCAATGCCAGAGTGGAAGAGAGTCCGGCCCCTCTAGAGAGAACATGTTCCAGAGCCCTTGCTGTGCGTAGAAGTGAGTCCAACAATATCTAGCCGGAACTTCTCCTTCCTTTCCAGCGAGGTGACGTTCCACGTCTCAAGAGCTAGCTTATGTCGCCGATGATTGGACCGCCAAGTGCCCTGCCTTCGGCTGCTGCCCAGCTCACACTGCACCCGATCTCTATGACCCAGCCCATGAGTGGTGAGCCCATTGGAGGGGGGACCCACATTGCCTCTTCGAGCTGAGCCTGAGTCTCATGGGGACAGGCCCGGCCACCAGGCGCTTGCCATCGTGCCCCACCTCTGGGCCTGGCTCCAGAGGGGAGCCCCGGTGACCCGCGTCAGGGTGAGGAAAAATCTAGGTCCTCGATTTGTACTTCTCATAAAGGTCTTTGAGCTGCTTTTTGTCTGATCCCTCACCTAGGACCTGTTTGTCTGGGAGACCCTACCAGGGGGCATAGAAGCCCAAGTACCGATGGATGGACGAGCGATAACCTGCTGCCACCTGGCCGCCGCAGCTAAATCCATCTTACTGGTGTGTTTTTGATAACAAGGTCATTCCCGTGCAATCAGAGTCACTTGTACCTTGATGTGTCATTTTCTGTTTGAATTGCTTTATATATATATATTCATAAAGTCCGAAATTAAATAGCGTCACAGTCAGCATCACAGACACTATCGTTGACCACATGTACCGCCGCATGCTAGCTAGCTAAGTTTTCTTCATTTTTGTCATAGTCATCTCAAAAAGATGATAACTTGCAACATATGTGCTATGACTTGCAGCAATGTATTTG
This sequence comes from Entelurus aequoreus, assembly GCF_033978785.1. Lineage (NCBI taxonomy): Eukaryota > Metazoa > Chordata > Actinopteri > Syngnathiformes > Syngnathidae > Entelurus > Entelurus aequoreus. The sequence continues at coordinate 31,744,733 of NC_084754.1, read as the reverse complement.
CGTATGTTAGACACATGCGAAGACTCAGTTGAATGCCTAATGCATCGTTTAAGTGTGCTTTCACTGAATGCACAAGAGTTGTTTCCAACTTCTCAGCCTTCAAAACTCATAGCCGTCACCATAAATATGGCAAGAGTAGGACTGATCTGTATAGCGCAGAAGGTTTACCTTGTAATATTGTCTCATGTAGAGCGAAGTGCGATGATACACGGGGCCTTCTCCTGCATTTGAAAAGTCATATTACCGAAGTTAGGACAGTTACGTGCCCCTTCAGTCATTGTGAAAAAAGATTTACAGTCAAGTCTACTTTCACATCGCACGTGTCAAGGAAGCTCTACGGCTACACTGAACGAAGTTTGACTTGCTCAATAGAAAATCCAAGCAGCTCCTGTGCAACACTGATGATGACTATTGTGATACGCAACTTGAGAATTCAGGATATTCCTGTTATGAATACATGGAGGTCTACCCCGAAAAAACAGATGAAGGTCAATTCCTCAGAAACGTAGCCTTGTTTTATATGAAACTACGAGCGAAATTGCTACTTCCACCCTCTACTGTTCAAACCATCATTGATCACTAGCAAGAATTACATGACACAAATCAGTCACTTTTGCTGTCAAAACATAAAGACAAGTTGACACTGCTTGCGCTTAATGAAGCCGCTGTAAGTACTGTGATTGATACCCTGAAAAGTGAGGATCTCCACAGTGCCAGCAATACACACACACACTCAAAACTGACCATAAAAGAAAAACATTTTACAAAAATAACTTTAAATATGTGGACCCACTCCCAATTTGTCTTGGTCAGAATGCATCAGGCAAAGAATGTTTTCTACAATATGTGCCAGTGAAAAACACCATTGAGTCACTGTTATCCTTAAAGTCTGTGAGGGAGCAAATACAGCAAGTAAAAACTAGAATCCAACCTGATAATGTTATTCAGGATTTGTGGGATGGCACAAATATTTAAAAGAACATGCTGCTCAAAGACAGGACAGACAGCTTAGGCATAATTATTTATCAAGATTCCTTTGAAGTGGCAAATCCACTAGGGTCTGGAAGGAAAAAGCAAAAGATTGTCAACAAGCTGTCCCACCACTCTGGTCGCTTTGGTGTAGAACACATTAAAGCCTTCTACAGAAAGCTAGGAGTATCCAAAATTGATTTCAAATTAGAAATTGTCACAGCTGATGAGGTGCTTAAAAAATTGAGCGCGCTCCACCCAAACAAGGCCACCGGCCTTGATAATATTCCCTTCAGATTCCACAGGGACTCTTCCTCCATCATCACGCACATAATAAACCTTTCAATTCACACGGCCAAGTACAAAAAGATTTTAAGACAGCAAGAGTAACTCCCCTCCTTGAAAAAGGAAGCAAATTGGAACCTGGCAACTACCGACCTGTTTCTATTCTCAGTTCCATTTTGAAAGTAATGGAAAAAATCGTTTATGAACAGGTTGATAGTTGCCTTGCCACTAATAAACTCATATACAAATTCCAATCCGGCTTCAGAACTAACCACTCCACTGACACATGCCTTCTCTATCTGACCGACCACATCAAACATGAGGTGGACGCGGGCAAATACTGCGGCATGGTCATGCTGGACCTTCAGAAGGCATTTGACAGCGTTCACCAGGCTATACTGTTGGATAAGCTCAGAGCAATCGGATTTAACAAAACCTCATCGAGCTGGATGCAATCTTACTTGAGGGGAGAGAACAGGTGGTAGAGGTGAACGGCACCATGCCCCCCCCCCCCCTCTCTGAGTGAGCTGTGGAGTCCCCCAAGGCAGTATATTGGGGCCTTTACTGTTCCTAATATACATAAACGACTTGTCATCGGCATGCAACTGTGAATTGTTCTTGTTTGCGGATGACTCGGCCTTGCTGGTATCAGACAAGGGACAAGTCACAGGTGGAGAAAATCCTCAGTGCTGAACTCTGCAGAACTTGCACCTGGCTCGCTGACAACAAGCTATCCATACACTTGGGTAAAACGGAATCCATCCTGTTTGGGTCCCACATCAACCATAAGAAAGTCAATGACTTCACTATAAAAGTGGGTGTCATTGTTATCACCAGGAAGGATGAGGTCACCTACCTAGGTTCCATTCTAGAGGCTAATCTTTCCTGCGATAAAATGGCAACCAAGCTAATCAAAAAGGTCAACCAACGAACGAGATTTCTCTGTAGAATCTCCTCTCTGGTCAACAAAAGCACCATGAGGATTCTGGCGGGAACTCTCGTTCAACCCTTTTTCGATAACGCATGCACCTCCTGGTACCCTAGCACCTCCAAAACCCTCAATTCTAAACTCCAAACATCCCAGAACAAGCAAGTCAGATTACTTCTAGACCTCCACCCCATATCCCACCTCACTCCTACCCACTTCTCAAAAGTGGGCTGGCTCAGGGTGGAGGACAGAGTAAAACAACTTGCACTGAGCCTAGTCTATAAAATCCGCTACACTTCCCTGATACCGAAGTACATGTCAAACTACTTCCTTAACGTTAATGACCGCCATAACCGCAACACCAGGGGGAGCTCCACTAACCACATTAAACCCAGATTCCGATCTAATAAAGGTCTTAACTCATTCTCTTTCTATGCCACATCAATGTGGAATGCGCTCCCAACAGGTATAAAAGAAAGGGCATCTCTATCCTCCTTCAAAACCGCAATAAAAGTACACCTCCAGGCAGCTACAACCCTAAACTAACACCCTCCCGGATTGTTAATAATCAAATGTAAACAATCAAATGCAGATACTTTTGCTTATGCCTTCTGAGCTCTCTCTCTCTCTCTCTCTCTCTCTATGTCCACTACTTGCTGTACATATCCTACCAAGTCAGACCTACAATGTTCCAATATCCATTTCTCTGTTCTCAATTGTTGATGACTGATGATAACAACCAAACTTAACACCCCCCTCCCCCTCCACACCCCGGATTGTAAATAATGTAAATAATTCAATGTGATTATCTTGTGTGATGACTGTATTATGATAATAGTATATATATGGTAGTGTATATCTGTATCATGAATCAATTTAAGTGGATCCCGACTTCAACAAGTTGAAAAACTTATTTGGGTGTTACCATTTAGTGGTCAATTGTACGGAATATGTACTTCACTGTGCAACCTACTAATAGAAGTCGCAATCAATCAATCAATCAAAGTCCGGCTTCATGCCAAGAGCCTAAATCTCTAATGTGAGTGACTTCATTAGATACTTTGCTCGCCGGGAAATAGTAGCAACAGGACTACTGCAATTTAACGACAAGCCTCAAAATTTCAGAGCTTGGAAACGCTCCTTTAAAAATGCAATAAATGGATTAGATTTAACAACAAGTGAGGAGATGGACTTGATGTTAAAGTGGCTTGGCAAAGAATCCTCTGAACACGTAGAACAAATTAGAGCCATACACATTAACAACCCAACCAAAGGTCTCAATATGATGTGGGACAGGCTTGAGCAATGTTATGGCTCAGTTGAAGGGATTGAGGATACACTCTTCAAAAGAATTGATATGTTCCCCAAAATCACATCCAAAGACTACACAAAACTAAGGAAGTTAGTGACCTGCTCATGGAAATGCAGAGTGCTAAAGCTGAATTGAGACCTTCCTGGTCTTGCGTTTTTGGATACCGCAAGAGGACTAAATCCAATTGTGCAGAAACTTCCCTTCAATTTGCAAGAAAGGTGGATCACAGTAGGAGCTAAATACAAATGCACACAACGTGTCCCCTTCCCACCATTCCAAGAAGCTAACTCAAGAAATGACCCAAGCTTTAACTTTACATCGTTCCCTGACGTACCCAAACTCGACAAACTGCCTTGGAGAGCATATAAACAAAAATAAATGTCAATGCACAAAACTGATGTTGTCTTCCGTTACAATTTAGATACACAAAGAACGGCAAACAAAGCTGTTAACAGCGACAAGCTTTGCCCAATTCACATGAAACCTCATCCCCTCTCGAAGTGCAGATCATTTCGAATGAAAACACTCGATGATCGAAAAGCATTCTTAAAAGAGGACCACATTTGCTTCAAATGCTGTTCTTCATCTACACACAATGCAAAAAACTGTATGGTCAAGATACAGTGCTCTGAGTGTCTTGATGAAAAACACTGCACTGCTCTTCACCCAGGACCAGCACCCTGGTTTAAAGAAACTGAACCTGCAGCAGAGTATGGCGGGGAGAGTGACTCCGCTAAGTCGGAGGAGATCACGTCCAAGTGCACACAGGTTTGTGGCGTGAACGAAGCAGGCAGATCCTGCTCTAAAATTAGTCTTGTTAAAGTGTACCCAGCAGGCCATCCTGAACAAGCAGTAAGGCTCTATGCCATCCATGATGAACAAAGTAACAGGTCGTTAGTATGTCCTGAGTTTTTTGAATTGTTCAATGACCGTGGCCCAAGTTCCCCTTACTCACTAAGGACATGTGCTGGTACTAAAAAAGCAATGGACAGGAGAGCTACAAGATATGTAGTGGCAGCCTTGGATGGTTCAGTCCACATCCCATTGCCTAGCCTCATTGAATGTATAAATATCCCAAACGATAGAGATGAAATTCCCACACCCAGTGCAGCTATGCAACACAGTCACCTTATCCCTGACCTGGACTGTAATGCCCCTATACTCATGCTTCTCGGACGGGATGTTATTAGAGTTCACAAAGTCCATAAACAGATAAGTGGCCTTAACAACGCACCCTATGCACAAAAATTGGACCTCGGGTGGGTCATAGTAGGAAACGTGTGTTTAGGTGATGTCCACAAAACTCTCGCTGTGAAGACGCTGTTCACAAATACAACTGAGAAGGGGCGTCCTACAATGTTTGAGCCATGTCCCAATGTATTTAATGTAATAGCGAGACATTGTGAGCTACAAGTTCCATTCAGCTTCAGCACTCAACTTGTGGATAGCGCTTGTGAACCTGATCATTTAGGATGTAATGTGTTCAAACAAACCAGGCATGACAATTACATCGCACCCTCCATTCAGGACAAAGCCTTCTTGAAAATAATGGAAGAAGGATACAGACAAGAGCTGGACAGTTCCATTACAATTCAAGTCGCCACGTCAAAAACTCCTTAACAACAGAATTTCACCATTTAATTACAGTAACCTAATGGCAGCTAATGGTTCCAGTATAAAACTGTTTTTTAAAAACTGCTATGCAGTATGAATACATTTGCATAGCAGTTTTTAAAAACAGTTGTATACTGGAACCATTAGCTGCCAGTAGGTTACTGTAATTAAATGGTGAAATTTCTTACAGTGTGAGATAATGTGAAACAAGCAATAAAAAATGATTCAAACAACTCCTAAACCAAACATGCAAAATGTCTAAAAATGCCTGTAATATTGAACATATGTGAGTTTCACTAAAATCAGTTGTTTTTGTAAGGTTTGCAAATACAAATATTAGATTTTAAACATAATGACAGTATAACTGCCACGCTCAATATGAAACCACACATGAAAATTGTCTAATAATTAATTAAGAAATGTATCTTTGTGAGTTTTACTAGAAACATTTTCTTTTGTAAGGGTTGCAAACACAAAAGTTATTTTTTTTTACTCAATATGACAGTAAAACTGCCACGCTCAATATGTCAGTTATTTAAACATAACTGCTAAACTACACATGAAAAATGGCTAATAATGCCTCAAATAATGCATTCTTGTGAGTTTTGCTCGAAACATATGCTTTTTTAAGGCTTGCAAACACAAAAAGTAGTTTTTTACTCAATATGACAATAATGTTCTTAGATTATCTGAGAAAATGCAAAAAAGCAATAAAAATGTATTCCATCATAATTCCTAAACCAAACATGCAAAATGTCTACAAAAAAAATTAAGAAATGTGTCTTTGTGAGTTTTACTAGAAACAATTTATTTTGTAAGGTTTGCAAACACACATGTTTTTTTTTTTTACTGAATATGACAGTGTAACTGCCACGTTCAATATGTCAGTTATTTAAACATAACTCCTAAACTACACATTAAAAATGGCTAATAATGCCTCAAATGATGCATTCTTGTGAGTTTTGCTCGATCCATATGCTTTTTTGAGGCTTGCAAACACAAAAAGTAGTTATTTTTACTCAATATGACAATTATGTTCTTATAATCCTGGGATAATGCGAAAAAAGCAATAAAAATGTATTGAATCATAATTCCTAAACCAAACATGCAAAATGTCTAAAAATGCCTGTAATATTGAATCCTTGTGAGTTTTACTAGAATCAGTTGTTTTTGTAAGGTTTGCAAATACAACAATTAGGTTTTACTCACTATGACAGTATACTGTCACACTCAATATGACAGTTATTAAACATAACTAGTAAACCGCCCATGCAAAATGGCTATAAATGTCTGAAATAATGCATCATTGGGAGTTTTACTCCAAATATATGCTTTTTTAAGGCCTGCAAACACAAAAAGTAGTTTTTTACTCAATATGACTGTAATGTTCTTAGAATCCTGAGATAATGCAAAAAAAGCAATACAAATGTATTCAAACATAACTCCTAAACAACAGATGTAAAATGGCTAATAATACCTGGAGATATGTATCTTTGTTAGTTTTACTAGAAAAATAATGTTTTGTAAGGATTGCAAAGACACAAGTTAGTTTTTTTTATTCAATATGACAGTATAACTGTCATACTAAATATGAAAGTTATATAAAAATAACTCCAAAACCAAACATTGATTATGTTTAAAAATGCCTGTAATATGGAATATATGTGAATTTTACCAGAATAAGGTATTTTGGTAAGGTTTACAAATACAAAAATTATGTTTTACTCATAATGACAGTATAACTGCCACAAACAATATGACACTTTTTTCAAACATAACCCCTTAACCACAAATGCAAAATGGCTAATATTGCCTGGAGAAATGTAACTTTGTGAGTTTTACTGGAAAAAACATATTTTGTAAGGTTTGCAAAAACAGAATGTAGTTTTTTACTCAATATGACAATTATGTTCTTAGAATCCTGAGATAATGCGAAAAAAGCAATAAAAATGTATTCAATCATAATTCCTAAACCAAACATGCAAAATGTCTAAAAATGCCTGTAATATTGAATACTTGTGAGTTTTACTAGAATCAGTTGTTTTTGTAAGGTTTGCAAATACAAAAATTAGGTTTTACTCACTATGACAGTATACTGTCACACTCAATATGACAGTTATTAAACATAACTAATAAACCGCCCATGCAAAATGGCTATAAATGTCTGAAATAATGCATCATTGGGAGTTTTACTCCAAATATATGCTTTTTTAAGGCCTGCAAACACAAAAAGTAGTTTTTTACTCAATATGACTGTAATGTTCTTAGAATCCTGAGATAATGCAAAAAAAGCAATACAAATGTATTCAAACATAACTCCTAAACAACAGATGTAAAATGGCTAATAATACCTGGAGATATGTATCTTTGTTAGTTTTACTAGAAAAATAATGTTTTGTAAGGATTGCAAAGACACAAGTTAGTTTTTTTATTCAATATGACAGTATAACTGTCATACTAAATATGAAAGTTATATAAAAATAACTCCAAAACCAAACATTGATTATGTTTAAAAATGCCTGTAATATGGGATATATGTGAATTTTACCAGAATAAGGTATTTTGGTAAGGTTTACAAATACAAAAATTATGTTTTACTCATAATGACAGTATAACTGCCACAAACAATATGACACTTTTTTCAAACATAAACCCTTAACCACAAATGCAAAATGGCTAATATTGCCTGGAGAAATGTAACTTTGTGAGTTTTACTGGAAAAAACATATTTTGTAAGGTTTGCAAAAACAGAATGTAGTTTTTTACTCAATATGACAATTATGTTCTTAGAATCCTGAGATAATGCGAAAAAAGCAATAAAAATGTATTCAATCATAATTCCTAAACCAAACATGCAAAATGTCTAAAAATGCCTGTAATATTGAATCCTTGTGAGTTTTACTAGAATCAGTTGTTTTTGTAAGGTTTGCAAATACAAAAATTAGGTTTTACTCACTATGACAGTATACTGTCACACTCAATATGACAGTTATTAAACATAACTAGTAAACCGCACATGCAAAATGGCTATAAATGTCTGAAATAATGCATCATTGGGAGTTTTACTCCAAATATATGCTTTTTTAAGGCCTGCAAACACAAAAAGTAGTTTTTTACTCAATATGACTGTAATGTTCTTAGAATCCTGAGATAATGCAAAAAAAGCAATACAAATGTATTCAAACATAACTCCTAAACAACAGATGTAAAATGGCTAATAATACCTGGAGATATGTATCTTTGTTAGTTTTACTAGAAAAATAATGTTTTGTAAGGATTGCAAAGACACAAGTTAGTTTTTTTATTCAATATGACAGTATAACTGTCATACTAAATATGAAAGTTATATAAAAATAACTCCAAAACCAAACATTGATTATGTTTAAAAATGCCTGTAAAATGGAATATATGTGAATTTTACCAGAATAAGGTATTTTGGTAAGGTTTACAAATACAAAAATTATGTTTTACTCATAATGACAGTATAACTGCCACAAACAATATGACACTTTTTTCAAACATAACCCCTTAACCACAAATGCAAAATGGCTAATATTGCCTGGAGAAATGTAACTTTGTGAGTTTTACTGGAAAAAACATATTTTGTAAGGTTTGCAAAAACAGAATGTAGTTTTTTACTCAATATGACAATTATGTTCTTAGAATCCTGAGATAATGCGAAAAAAGCAATAAAAATGTATTCAATCATAATTCCTAAACCAAACATGCAAAATGTCTAAAAATGCCTGTAATATTGAATACTTGTGAGTTTTACTAGAATCAGTTGTTTTTGTAAGGTTTGCAAATACAAAAATTAGGTTTTACTCACTATGACAGTATACTGTCACACTCAATATGACAGTTATTAAACATAACTAATAAACCGCCCATGCAAAATGGCTATAAATGTCTGAAATAATGCATCATTGGGAGTTTTACTCCAAATATATGCTTTTTTAAGGCCTGCAAACACAAAAAGTAGTTTTTTACTCAATATGACTGTAATGTTCTTAGAATCCTGAGATAATGCAAAAAAAGCAATACAAATGTATTCAAACATAACTCCTAAACAACAGATGTAAAATGGCTAATAATACCGGGAGATATGTATCTTTGTTAGTTTTACTAGAAAAATAATGTTTTGTAAGGATTGCAAAGACACAAGTTAGTTTTTTTTATTCAATATGACAGTATAACTGTCATACTAAATATGAAAGTTATATAAAAATAACTCCAAAACCAAACATTGATTATGTTTAAAAATGCCTGTAATATGGAATATATGTGAATTTTACCAGAATAAGGTATTTTGGTAAGGTTTACAAATACAAAAATTATGTTTTACTCAAAATGACAGTATAACTGCCACAAACAATATGACACTTTTTTCAAACATAACCCCTTAACCACAAATGCAAAATGGCTAATATTGCCTGGAGAAATGTAACTTTGTGAGTTTTACTGGAAAAAACATATTTTGTAAGGTTTGCAAAAACAGAAAGTAGTTTTTTACTCAATATGACAATTATGTTCTTAGAATCCTGAGATTATGCGAAAAAAGCAATAAAAATGTATTCCATCATAATTCCTAAACCAAACATGCAAGATGTCTAAATGAATTAAGAAATGTATCTATGAGTTTTACTAGAAACATTTTCTTTTGTAAGGTTTGCAAACACACAAGTTAATTTTTTTTTTACTAATATGACAGTTTAACTGCCACGCTCAATATGTAAGTTATTAAACATAACTCCTAAACTACACATGAAAAATGGCTAATAATGCCTCAAATAATGCATTCTTGTGAGTTTTGCTCGAAACATATGCTTTTTTAAGGCTTGCAAACACAAAAAGTAGTTTTTTACTCAATATGACAATAATGTTCTTAGAATCCTGAGATAATGCGAAAAAAAGCAATACAAATGTATTCAATCATAATTCCTAAACCAAACATGCAACTTGTCTAAAAATGCCTGTAATATTGAATCCATGTGAGTTTTACTAGAATAAGTTGTTTTTGTAATGTTTACAAATACAAAAATTAGGTTTAACTCACTATGACAGTATACTGTCACACTCAATAAGACAGTTATTAAACATAACTAGTAAACCACACATGCAAAATGGCTAATAATGCCTGAAATAATGCATCATTGGGAGTTTTACTCTAAACATATGCTTTTTTAAGGCTTGCAAAAACAAAAAGTAGTTTTTTACTCAATATGACAGTAATGTTCTTGGAATCCTGAGATAATGCGAAAAAAGCAATAAAAATGTATTCAAACATATATCCTAAACAACACATGCAAAATGGCTAATAAAGCCTAGAGACATGTATCTTTGTTAGTTTTACTAGAAAAATGATCTTTTGTAAGGTTTGCAAAGACACAAGTTAGTTTTTTTAATTCAATACGACAGTATAACTGTCATACAGAATATGAAAGTTATTTGAACATAACTCCAAAACCAACTATGCTATCCGTCTGAAAAGGCCTGTAATACATGTGAGTTTTACTAGAAACAGTTTTTTTGTAAGGTTTGCAAATACAAAAATTAGGTTTTACTCACTATGACAGTATACTGTCACATTTAATATGACAGTTTTTAAACATAACTCCTAAACAACACATGCGAAATTGCTAATAATGACTGGAGAAATGTATCTTTGTTAGTTTTACTAGAATAATGATCTTTTGTAGAGTTTGCAAAGACAGAAGTTGGTCGTTTTACTCAATATGACTACATATGAAAGTTATATAAACATTACTCCAAAATTCAAACATGCAATATGTCTAAAAATGCCTGTAATATTGAATCTATGTGACTTTTTCCAGAATCAGGTATTTTGGTAAAGTTCACAAATACAAAAATTAGGTGTTACTCATAATGACAATTTTACTGCCACATTCAATATGACAGTTATTTAAACATAACTCTTAAACCACACGTGTAAAATGGCTAATATTGCCTGGAAAATTTATCTTTGTGAGTTTTACTGAAAAAAATATTTTGTTAGGTTTGTAAAGACACCAGTTAGTTTTTTTTACTCAATATGACAGTATAACTGTCATACTAAATATGAAAGTTATATAAACATAACTCCAAAAGCAAACATGCATTATGTCTAAAAATGCCTGTAATATTGTATTCATGTGAGTTTAACTAGAATCAGTTGTTTTTGTAAGGTTTGCAAATACAATATATGGGTTTTTCTTAATATGACAGTATACTGTCACACTCAATCTGACAGTTATTTAAACATAACTCCTAAACCACACATGCAAAACGGCTAATAATGCCTGGAGAAATGTATCTTTGTGAGTTTTACTAGAAATATATATTTTGTAAGGTTTGCAAAGACACAAGTTAGTTGTTTCACTCAAAATGACGGTATCATACTAAATCCAATTTGCTTCCGCTTATCCGAGGTCGGGTTGCGGGGGCAGCAGCCTAGGCAGAGAAGCCCAGACTTCCCTCTCCCCAGCCAATTTGTCCAGCTCTTCTCGGGGGATCCCGAGGCATTCCCAGGCCAGCCGGGAGACATAGTCTTCCAAATGTGTCCGTGGCCTTCTGCCGGTCGGACTTGCCCTAAACACCTCCCGAGGGAGGCATTCGGGTGGCATCCTGAGCAGATGCCCGAACCACCTCATCTGGCTCTTCTCAATGTGGAGGAGCAGCAGATTTACTCTGAGTTCCTCCCCGATGACAGAGCTTCTCACCCTATCTCTAGGCAGAGACCCGCCACCCGGCGGAGGAAACTCATTTCGGCCGCTTGTACCCGTGATCTTGTCCTTTCGGTCATAACCCAAAGCTCATTACCATAGGTGAATTGGGAACGTAGATCGACCGGTAAATTGAGAGCTTTGCCTTACGGCTCAGCTCCTTCTTCACCACAACGGATCGATACAGCGTCCTCATTACTGAAGATGCCGCACCGATCCGCCTGTGGATCTCACGATCCACTGTTCCCTCACTCGTGAACAAGACTCCTAGGTTCTTGAACTCTTCCACTTGGGGCAAGATCTCTTCCCCAACCTGTAGATGGCACTCCACCCTTTTCCGGGCGAGAACCATGGACTCAGACTTGGAGGTGCTGATTCTCATCCCAGTCGCTTCACACTCTGCTGCGAACCGATCCAATGAGAGCTGAAGATCCTGGCCAGTTGAAGCCATCAGGACCACATTATCTGCAAAAAGCAGAGACCTAATCCTGCAGCCAAAAAACCGGATCCCCTCAACACCATGACTGCGCCTACAAATTCTGTCCATAAAAGTTATGAACAGTATCGGTGACAAAGGGCAGCCTTGGCGTAGTCCAACCCTCACTGGAAAGGGGTCCGACTTACTGCCGGCAAAGCGGACCAAGCTCTGACACTGATCATACAGGGAGCGACCCGCCACAATCAGACAGTCCGATACCCCATACTCTCTGAGCACTCCCCACAGGACTTCCCGGGATAGGGTCGAATGCCTTCTCAGTCCACAAAGCACATGTAGACTGGTTAGGCAAACTCCCATGCACACTCAACGACCCTGCCGAGAATACAGAGCTGGTCTAGAGTTCCACGACCAGGATTAAAAACACACTGTTTGTCCTGGATCCGAGGTTCGACTATCCGGCGTAGCCTCCTCTCCAGTACACATGAAAAGACCTTACCGGGAAGGCTGAGGAGTGTGTTCCACGATAGTTGGAACACACCCTCCGGTTCCCCTTCTTACAGAGAGGAACCACCACCCCGGTCTCCCAATCCAGAGGTACCGCCCCCAATGTCCACGCCATGTTGCAGAGTCTTGTCAACCAAGACAGCCCCACAGCATCCAGAGCCACCGAGGAGCTTTTTAACTACCTCAGCAACTTCAGCCCCAGAAATAGGAGAACCCACCACAGATTCCCTAGGCACTGCTTAATCATAGGAAGACATGTTGGTGGGATTGAGGAGGTCTTCGAAGTATTCCCTCCACCGATCCACAACAGCCGCAGTAGAGGTCAGCAGCACACATTACACGGTGTTGACAGTAAATAGGCTCTTTCTTCAGTTTGACGGCTTCCCTCACTGCTGGTGTCCACGACATGCACCAAACACCTTGAGGCCACAGCTCCAATCAGCCGCCTCGACAAGAGAGGCACGGAAAATGGTCCAGCACCTCCCTCGTGACATGTTCAAAGTTCTTCCGGAGTTGGGAATTGAAACTCTCTCTGACAGGAGACTCTGCTAGGCGTTCCCAGCAGATCCTCACAATGCATTTGGGCCTGCCAGGTCTGTCCGGCATCCACCCCCACCATCGGAGCCAGCTCACTACCAGGTGGTGATCGGTAGAAAGCTCTGCCCCTCTCGTCACCCGAGTGTCCAAAACATGAGGCCGCAAATCCGATGACACAACTACAAAGTCAATCATGGAACTGCGGCCGAGGGTGTCCTGGTGCCAAGTGCACATATGGACACCCTTATGTTTGAACATTGTGTTTGTTATGGACAATCCATGACGAGTACAAAAGTCCAATAACAAAGCACCCCTTGGGTACAGATCCGGGTGGCCATTTTTCCCAATCACGCCTCTCCAGGTTTCACTGTCGTTGCCAACATGAGCGTTGAAGCCCCCCAGCAGAACAAGGGAATCACCCGAGGGAGCACTCTCCAGTACTCCCTCAAGGGAATCCAAAGAAGCGGGTACTCTGAGCTGCTGTTTGGTGCGTAAACACAAACAACAGTCAGGACCCGTCCCCCAACCCGAAGGCGGAGGAAGCTACCATCTCGTCGACTGTGTTAAAGTCCAATGTGCAGGCTTTGAGCCGGGGCCTGTCGCTCTCATTGCTTGCAATGCCAGAGTGGAAGAGAGTACGGCCCCTCTAAGAGAACAGGTTCCAGATCCCTTGCTGTGCGTAGAAGTGAGTCCAACTATATCTACCTGGAACTTCTCCTTCCCTCCCAGCGAGGTGACGTTCCACGTCTCAAGAGCTAGCTTATGTCGCCGATGATTGGACCGCCAAGTGCCCTGCCTTCGGCTGCTGCCCAGCTCACACTGCACCCGACCTCTATGACCCAGCCCATGAGTGGTGAGCCCATTGGAAGGGGGACCCACATTGCCTCTTCGAGCTGAGCCTGAGTCCCATTGGGACAGGCCCGGCCACCAGACGCTCGCCATCGTGCCCCATCTCTGGGCCTGGCTCCAGAGGGGAGCCCCGAGGACCCGCGTCAGGGCGAGGAAAAATCTAGGTCCTCGATTTGTACTTCTCATAAAAGTCTTTGAGCTGCTTTTTGTCTGATCCCTCACCTAGGACCTGTTTGTCTGGGAGACCCTACCAGGGGGCATAGAAGCCCAATACCGATGGATGGACGAGCGTAATATTGTATCTATGTGAGTTTTACTAGAATCCGTTTTTTTGTAAGGTTTGCAAATACAAAAATTAGGTTTTACTCACTATGACAGTATACTGTCACACTCAATATGACAGTTTTTAAACATAACTCCTAAACAACACATGCGAAATTGCTAATAATGACTGGAGAAATGTATCTTTGTTAGTTTTACTAGAATAATGATATTTTGTACGGTTTGCAAAGACACAAGTTGGTTGTTTTACTCAATATGACTACATATGAAAGTTATATAAACATTACTCCAAAATTCAAACATGCAATATGTCTAAAAATGCCTGTAATATTGAATCTATGTGAGTTTTACCAGAATCGGGTATTTTGGTAAGGTTTACAAATACAAAAATTAGGTGTTACTCATAATGACAGTTTTACTGCCACATTCAATATGACAGTTATTTAAACATAACTCTTAAACCACACATGGGGCGGCGTGACGAAGTTGGTAGAGTGGCCGTGCCAGCAATCGGAGGGTTGCTGGTTACTGGGGTTCAATCCCCACCTTCTACCATCCTAGTCACGTCCGTTGTGTCCTTGGGCAAGACACTTCACCCTTGCTCCTGATGGCTGCTGGTTAGCGCCTTGCATGGCAGCTCCCGTCATCAGTGTGTGAATATGTGTGTGAATGAATGAATGTGGAAATACTGTCAAAGCGCTTTGAGTACCTTGAAGGTAGAAAAGGGCTATACAAGTATAACCCATTTATCATTTATTATTTTACATGTAAAATGGCTAATATTGCCTGGAAAATGTTTCTTTGTGAGTTTTACTGGAAAAAAAATATTTTGTAAGGTTTGTAAAGACACAAGTTAGTTTTTTTTACTCAATATGACAGTATAACTGTCATACTAAAAATGAAAATTATATAAACATAACTCCAAAAGCAAACATGCATTATGTCTAAAAATGCCTGTAATATTGTATTCATGTGAGTTGAACTAGAATCAGTTGTTTTTGTAAGGTTTGCAAATACAAAATATGGGTTTTTCGCACTATGACAGTATACTGTCAAACTCAATCTGACAGTTATTTAAACATAACTCCTAAACCACACATAAAAATGACTAATAATGCCTGGAGAAATGTATCTTTGTGAATTTTACTAGAAAAAATATATTTTGTAAGGTTTGCAAAGACACAAGTTAGTTGTTTTACTCAATATGACAGTATAACTGTCATACTAAATCCATCCATCCATCCATTTTCTTCCGCTTATCCGAGGTCGGGTTGTGGGGGCAGCAGCCTAAGCAGAGAAGCCCAGACTTCCCTCTCCCCAGCCACTTTGTCCAGCTCTTCTCGGGGGATCCCGAGGCATTCCCAGGCCAGCCGGGAGACATAGTCTTCCAAATGTGTCCTGGGTCTTCCCCGTGGCCTCCTGCCGGTCGGACTTGCCCTAACCACCTCCCGAGGGAGGCGTTCGGGTGGCATCCTGAGCAGATGCCCGAACTACCTCATCTGGCTCCTCTCAATGTGGAGGAGCAGCAGCTTTACTCTGAGTTCCTCCCGGATGACGGAGCTTCTCACCCTATCTCTAGGGAGAGACCCGCCACCCGGCGGAGGAAACTCATTTCGGCCGCTTGTACCCGTGATCTTGTCCTTTCGGTCATAACCCAAAGCTCATGACCATAGGTGAATTGGGAACGTAGATCGACCGGTAAATTGAGAGCTTAGCCTTACGGCTCAGCTCCTTATTCACCACAACGGATCGATACAGCGTCCTCATTACTGAAGATGCCGCACCGATCCGCCTGTGGATCTCACGATCCACTGTTCCCTCACTCGTGAACAAGACTCCTAGGTTCTTGAACTCTTCCACTTGGGGCAAGATCTCCTCCCCAAACTGTAGATGGCACTCCACCCTTTTCCGGGCGAGAACCATGGACTCAGACTTGGAGGTGCTGATTCTCATCCCAGTCGCTTCACACTCGGCTGCGAACCGATCCAATGAGAGCTGAAGATCCTGGCCAGTTGTAGCCATCAGGACCACATTATCTGCAAAAAGCCTAGACCTAATACTGCAGCCACCAAACCGGATCCCCTCAACACCATGACTGCGCCTAGAAATTCTGTCCATAAAAGTTATGAACAGAATCGGTGACAAAGGGCAGCCTTGGCGGAGTCCAACCCTCACTGGAAAGGGGTCCGACTTACTGCCGGCAATGCGGACCAAGCTCTGACACTGATCATACAGGTAGCGACCCGCCACAATCAGACAGACCCATACTCTCTGAGCACTCCCCACAGGACTTCCAGGGATACGGTCGAATGCCTTGTCAGTCCACAAAGCACATGTAGACTGGTTAGGCAAACTCCCATGCACACTCAAGGACCCTGCCGAGAATATAGAGCTGGTCTAGAGTTCCACGACCAGGACGAAAACCACACTGTTCGTCCTGGATCCGAGGTTCGACTATCCGGCGTAGCCTCCTCTCCAGTACACATGAAAAGACCTTACCGGGAAGGCTGAGGAGTGTGATCCACGATAGTTGGAACACACCCTCCGGTTCCCCTTCTTAAAGAGAGGAACCACCACCCCGGTCTCCCAATCCAGAGGTACTGCCCCCAATGTCCACGCCATGTTGCAGAGTCTTGTCAACCAAGACAGCCCCACAGCATCCAGAGCCACCGAGGAGCTTTTTTGAACTACCTCAGCAACTTCAGCCCCAGAAATAGGAGAACCCACCACAGATTCCCCAGGCACTGCTTAATCATAGGAAGACATGTTGGTGGGATTGAGGAGGTCTTCGAAGTATTCCCTCCACCGATCCACAACAGCCGCAGTAGAGGTCAACAGCACACATTACACGGTGTTGACAGTAAATTGCTCTCCCCCAACCCCACCCCCCCAGATAGGCTCTTTCTCATTGCTGGTGTCCACCAGCGGGTTCTAAGATTACCGCCACGACATGCACCAAATACCTTGAGGCCACAGCTCCAATCAGCCGCCTCGACAAGAGAGGCACGGAAAATGGTCCAGCACCTCCCTCGTGACATGTTCAAAGTTCTTCCGGAGGTGGGAAATGAAACTCTCTCTGACAGGAGACTCTGCGAGGCGTTCCCAGCGGACCCTCACAATGCATTTGGGCCTGCCAGGTCTATCCGGCATCCTCCCCCACCATCGGAGCCAGCTCACCACCAGGTGGTGATCGGTAGAAAGCTCTGCCCCTCTCGTCACCCGAGTGTCCAAAACATGACGCCACAAATCCGATGACACAACTACAAAGTCAATCATGGAACTGCGGCCAAGGGTGTCCTGGTGCCAAGTGCACATATGGACACCCTTATGTTTGAACATTGTGTTTGTTATGTACAATCTGTGACGAGTACAAAAGTCCAATAACAAAGCACCACTTGGGTTCAGATCCGGGTGGCCATTTTTCCCAATCACGCCTCTCCAGGTTTCACTGTCGTTGCCAACATGAGCGTTGAAGCCCCCCAGCAGAACAAGGGAATCACCCGAGGGAGCACTCTCCAGTACTCCCTCAAGGCAATCCAAATAAGTGGGTACTCTGAGCTGCTGTTTGGTGCGTAAACACAAACAACAGTCAGGACCCGTCCCCCAACCCGAAGGCGGAGGAAGCTACCATCTCGTCTACTGTGTTAAAGTCCAACGTGCAGGCTTTGAGCCGGTGGCAACAAAAATTGCCTCCCCAGCCTGTCGCCTCTCATTGCTTGCAATGCCAGAGTGGAAGAGAGTCCGGCCCCTCTAGAGAGAACATGTTCCAGAGCCCTTGCTGTGCGTAGAAGTGAGTCCAACAATATCTAGCCGGAACTTCTCCTTCCTTTCCAGCGAGGTGACGTTCCACGTCTCAAGAGCTAGCTTATGTCGCCGATGATTGGACCGCCAAGTGCCCTGCCTTCGGCTGCTGCCCAGCTCACACTGCACCCGATCTCTATGACCCAGCCCATGAGTGGTGAGCCCATTGGAGGGGGGACCCACATTGCCTCTTCGAGCTGAGCCTGAGTCTCATGGGGACAGGCCCGGCCACCAGGCGCTTGCCATCGTGCCCCACCTCTGGGCCTGGCTCCAGAGGGGAGCCCCGGTGACCCGCGTCAGGGTGAGGAAAAATCTAGGTCCTCGATTTGTACTTCTCATAAAGGTCTTTGAGCTGCTTTTTGTCTGATCCCTCACCTAGGACCTGTTTGTCTGGGAGACCCTACCAGGGGGCATAGAAGCCCAAGTACCGATGGATGGACGAGCGATAACCTGCTGCCACCTGGCCGCCGCAGCTAAATCCATCTTACTGGTGTGTTTTTGATAACAAGGTCATTCCCGTGCAATCAGAGTCACTTGTACCTTGATGTGTCATTTTCTGTTTGAATTGCTTTATATATATATATTCATAAAGTCCGAAATTAAATAGCGTCACAGTCAGCATCACAGACACTATCGTTGACCACATGTACCGCCGCATGCTAGCTAGCTAAGTTTTCTTCATTTTTGTCATAGTCATCTCAAAAAGATGATAACTTGCAACATATGTGCTATGACTTGCAGCAATGTATTTGCGTATGTTAGACACATGCGAAGACTCAGTTGAATGCCTAATGCATCGTTTAAGTGTGCTTTCACTGAATGCACAAGAGTTGTTTCCAACTTCTCAGCCTTCAAAACTCACAGCCGTCACCATAAATATGGCAAGAGTAGGACTGATCTGTATAGCGCAGAAGGTTTACCTTGTAATATTGTCTCATGTAGAGCGAAGTGCGATGATACACGGGGCCTTCTCCTGCATTTGAAAAGTCATATTACCGAAGTTAGGACAGTTACGTGCCCCTTCAGTCATTGTGAAAAAAGATTTACAGTCAAGTCTACTTTCACATCGCACGTGTCAAGGAAGCTCTACGGCTACACTGAACGAAGTTTGACTTGCTCAATAGAAAATCCAAGCAGCTCCTGTGCAACACTGATGATGACTATTGTGATACGCAACTTGAGAATTCAGGATATTCCTGTTATGAATACATGGAGGTCTACCCCGAAAAAACAGATGAAGGTCAATTCCTCAGAAACGTAGCCTTGTTTTATATGAAACTACGAGCGAAATTGCTACTTCCACCCTCTACTGTTCAAACCATCATTGATCACTAGCAAGAATTACATGACACAAATCAGTCACTTTTGCTGTCAAAACATAAAGACAAGTTGACACTGCTTGCGCTTAATGAAGCCGCTGTAAGTACTGTGATTGATACCCTGAAAAGTGAGGATCTCCACAGTGCCAGCAATACACACACACACTCAAAACTGACCATAAAAGAAAAACATTTTACAAAAATAACTTTAAATATGTGGACCCACTCCCAATTTGTCTTGGTCAGAATGCATCAGGCAAAGAATGTTTTCTACAATATGTGCCAGTGAAAAACACCATTGAGTCACTGTTATCCTTAAAGTCTGTGAGGGAGCAAATACAGCAAGTAAAAACTAGAATCCAACCTGATAATGTTATTCAGGATTTGTGGGATGGCACAAATATTTAAAAGAACATGCTGCTCAAAGACAGGACAGACAGCTTAGGCATAATTATTTATCAAGATTCCTTTGAAGTGGCAAATCCACTAGGGTCTGGAAGGAAAAAGCAAAAGATTGTCAACAAGCTGTCCCACCACTCTGGTCGCTTTGGTGTAGAACACATTAAAGCCTTCTACAGAAAGCTAGGAGTATCCAAAATTGATTTCAAATTAGAAATTGTCACAGCTGATGAGGTGCTTAAAAAATTGAGCGCGCTCCACCCAAACAAAACCACCGGCCTTGATAATATTCCCTTCAGATTCCACAGGGACTCTTCCTCCATCATCACGCACATAATAAACCTTTCAATTCACACGGCCAAGTACAAAAAGATTTTAAGACAGCAAGAGTAACTCCCCTCCTTGAAAAAGGAAGCAAATTGGAACCTGGCAACTACCGACCTGTTTCTATTCTCAGTTCCATTTTGAAAGTAATGGAAAAAATCGTTTATGAACAGGTTGATAGTTGCCTTGCCACTAATAAACTCATATACAAATTCCAATCCGGCTTCAGAACTAACCACTCCACTGACACATGCCTTCTCTATCTGACCGACCACATCAAACATGAGGTGGACGCGGGCAAATACTGCGGCATGGTCATGCTGGACCTTCAGAAGGCATTTGACAGCGTTCACCAGGCTATACTGTTGGATAAGCTCAGAGCAATCGGATTTAACAAAACCTCATCGAGCTGGATGCAATCTTACTTGAGGGGAGAGAACAGGTGGTAGATGTGAACGGCACCATGCCCCCCCCCCCCTCTCTGAGTGAGCTGTGGAGTCCCCCAAGGCAGTATATTGGGGCCTTTACTGTTCCTAATATACATAAACGACTTGTCATCGGCATGCAACTGTGAATTGTTCTTGTTTGCGGATGACTCGGCCTTGCTGGTATCAGACAAGGGACAAGTCACAGGTGGAGAAAATCCTCAGTGCTGAACTCTGCAGAACTTGCACCTGGCTCGCTGACAACAAGCTATCCATACACTTGGGTAAAACGGAATCCATCCTGTTTGGGTCCCACATCAACCATAAGAAAGTCAATGACTTCACTATAAAAGTGGGTGTCATTGTTATCACCAGGAAGGATGAGGTCACCTACCTAGGTTCCATTCTAGAGGCTAATCTTTCCTGCGATAAAATGGCAACCAAGCTAATCAAAAAGGTCAACCAACGAACGAGATTTCTCTGTAGAATCTCCTCTCTGGTCAACAAAAGCACCATGAGGATTCTGGCGGGAACTCTCGTTCAACCCTTTTTCGATAACGCATGCACCTCCTGGTACCCTAGCACCTCCAAAACCCTCAATTCTAAACTCCAAACATCCCAGAACAAGCAAGTCAGATTACTTCTAGACCTCCACCCCATATCCCACCTCACTCCTACCCACTTCTCAAAAGTGGGCTGGCTCAGGGTGGAGGACAGAGTAAAACAACTTGCACTGAGCCTAGTCTATAAAATCCGCTACACTTCCCTGATACCGAAGTACATGTCAAACTACTTCCTTAACGTTAATGACCGCCATAACCGCAACACCAGGGGGAGCTCCACTAACCACATTAAACCCAGATTCCGATCTAATAAAGGTCTTAACTCATTCTCTTTCTATGCCACATCAATGTGGAATGCGCTCCCAACAGGTATAAAAGAAAGGGCATCTCTATCCTCCTTCAAAACCGCAATAAAAGTACACCTCCAGGCAGCTACAACCCTAAACTAACACCCTCCCGGATTGTTAATAATCAAATGTAAACAATCAAATGCAGATACTTTTGCTTATGCCTTCTGAGCTCTCTCTCTCTCTCTCTCTCTCTATGTCCACTACTTGCTGTACATATCCTACCAAGTCAGACCTACAATGTTCCAATATCCATTTCTCTGTTCTCAATTGTTGATGACTGATGATAACAACCAAACTTAACACCCCCCTCCCCCTCCACACCCCGGATTGTAAATAATGTAAATAATTCAATGTGATTATCTTGTGTGATGACTGTATTATGATAATAGTATATATATGGTAGTGTATATCTGTATCATGAATCAATTTAAGTGGATCCCGACTTCAACAAGTTGAAAAACTTATTTGGGTGTTACCATTTAGTGGTCAATTGTACGGAATATGTACTTCACTGTGCAACCTACTAATAGAAGTCGCAATCAATCAATCAATCAAAGTCCGGCTTCATGCCAAGAGCCTAAATCTCTAATGTGAGTGACTTCATTAGATACTTTGCTCGCCGGGAAATAGTAGCAACAGGACTACTGCAATTTAACGACAAGCCTCAAAATTTCAGAGCTTGGAAACGCTCCTTTAAAAATGCAATAAATGGATTAGATTTAACAACAAGTGAGGAGATGGACTTGATGTTAAAGTGGCTTGGCAAAGAATCCTCTGAACACGTAGAACAAATTAGAGCCATACACATTAACAACCCAACCAAAGGTCTCAATATGATGTGGGACAGGCTTGAGCAATGTTATGGCTCAGTTGAAGGGATTGAGGATACACTCTTCAAAAGAATTGATATGTTCCCCAAAATCACATCCAAAGACTACACAAAACTAAGGAAGTTAGTGACCTGCTCATGGAAATGCAGAGTGCTAAAGCTGAATTGAGACCTTCCTGGTCTTGCGTTTTTGGATACCGCAAGAGGACTAAATCCAATTGTGCAGAAACTTCCCTTCAATTTGCAAGAAAGGTGGATCACAGTAGGAGCTAAATACAAATGCACACAACGTGTCCCCTTCCCACCATTCCAAGAAGCTAACTCAAGAAATGACCCAAGCTTTAACTTTACATCGTTCCCTGACGTACCCAAACTCGACAAACTGCCTTGGAGAGCATATAAACAAAAATAAATGTCAATGCACAAAACTGATGTTGTCTCCCGTTACAATTTAGATACACAAAGAACGGCAAACAAAGCTGTTAACAGCGACAAGCTTTGCCCAATTCACATGAAACCTCATCCCCTCTCGAAGTGCAGATCATTTCGAATGAAAACACTCGATGATCGAAAAGCATTCTTAAAAGAGGACCACATTTGCTTCAAATGCTGTTCTTCATCTACACACAATGCAAAAAACTGTATGGTCAAGATACAGTGCTCTGAGTGTCTTGATGAAAAACACTGCACTGCTCTTCACCCAGGACCAGCACCCTGGTTTAAAGAAACTGAACCTGCAGCAGAGTATGGCGGGGAGAGTGACTCCGCTAAGTCGGAGGAGATCACGTCCAAGTGCACACAGGTTTGTGGCGTGAACGAAGCAGGCAGATCCTGCTCTAAAATTAGTCTTGTTAAAGTGTACCCAGCAGGCCATCCTGAACAAGCAGTAAGGCTCTATGCCATCCATGATGAACAAAGTAACAGGTCGTTAGTATGTCCTGAGTTTTTTGAATTGTTCAATGACCGTGGCCCAAGTTCCCCTTACTCACTAAGGACATGTGCTGGTACTAAAAAAGCAATGGACAGGAGAGCTACAAGATATGTAGTGGCAGCCTTGGATGGTTCAGTCCACATCCCATTGCCTAGCCTCATTGAATGTATAAATATCCCAAACGATAGAGATGAAATTCCCACACCCAGTGCAGCTATGCAACACAGTCACCTAAAGTCAGTAGCTCACCTTATCCCTGACCTGGACTGTAATGCCCCTATACTCATGCTTCTCGGACGGGATGTTATTAGAGTTCACAAAGTCCATAAACAGATAAGTGGCCTTAACAACGCACCCTATGCACAAAAATTGGACCTCGGGTGGGTCATAGTAGGAAACGTGTGTTTAGGTGATGTCCACAAAACTCTCGCTGTGAAGACGCTGTTCACAAATACAACTGAGAAGGGGCGTCCTACAATGTTTGAGCCATGTCCCAATGTATTTAATGTAATAGCGAGACATTGTGAGCTACAAGTTCCATTCAGCTTCAGCACTCAACTTGTGGATAGCGCTTGTGAACCTGATCATTTAGGATGTAATGTGTTCAAACAAACCAGGCATGACAATTACATCGCACCCTCCATTCAGGACAAAGCCTTCTTGAAAATAATGGAAGAAGGATACAGACAAGAGCTGGACAGTTCCATTACAATTCAAGTCGCCACGTCAAAAACTCCTTAACAACAGAATTTCACCATTTAATTACAGTAACCTAATGGCAGCTAATGGTTCCAGTATAAAACTGTTTTTTAAAAACTGCTATGCAGTATGAATACATTTGCATAGCAGTTTTTAAAAACAGTTGTATACTGGAACCATTAGCTGCCAGTAGGTTACTGTAATTAAATGGTGAAATTTCTTACAGTGTGAGATAATGTGAAACAAGCAATAAAAAATGATTCAAACAACTCCTAAACCAAACATGCAAAATGTCTAAAAATGCCTGTAATATTGAACATATGTGAGTTTCACTAAAATCAGTTGTTTTTGTAAGGTTTGCAAATACAAATATTAGATTTTAAACATAATGACAGTATAACTGCCACGCTCAATATGAAACCACACATGAAAATTGTCTAATAATTAATTAAGAAATGTATCTTTGTGAGTTTTACTAGAAACATTTTCTTTTGTAAGGGTTGCAAACACAAAAGTTATTTTTTTTACTCAATATGACAGTAAAACTGCCACGCTCAATATGTCAGTTATTTAAACATAACTGCTAAACTACACATGAAAAATGGCTAATAATGCCTCAAATAATGCATTCTTGTGAGTTTTGCTCGAAACATATGCTTTTTTAAGGCTTGCAAACACAAAAAGTAGTTTTTTACTCAATATGACAATAATGTTCTTAGATTATCTGAGAAAATGCGAAAAAAGCAATAAAAATGTATTCCATCATAATTCCTAAACCAAACATGCAAAATGTCTACAAAAAAAATTAAGAAATGTGTCTTTGTGAGTTTTACTAGAAACAATTTATTTTGTAAGGTTTGCAAACACACATGTTTTTTTTTTTACTGAATATGACAGTGTAACTGCCACGTTCAATATGTCAGTTATTTAAACATAACTCCTAAACTACACATTAAAAATGGCTAATAATGCCTCAAATGATGCATTCTTGTGAGTTTTGCTCGATCCATATGCTTTTTTGAGGCTTGCAAACACAAAAAGTAGTTATTTTTACTCAATATGACAATTATGTTCTTATAATCCTGAGATAATGCGAAAAAAGCAATAAAAATGTATTGAATCATAATTCCTAAACCAAACATGCAAAATGTCTAAAAATGCCTGTAATATTGAATCCTTGTGAGTTTTACTAGAATCAGTTGTTTTTGTAAGGTTTGCAAATACAAAAATTAGGTTTTACTCACTATGACAGTATACTGTCACACTCAATATGACAGTTATTAAACATAACTAGTAAACCGCCCATGCAAAATGGCTATAAATGTCTGAAATAATGCATCATTGGGAGTTTTACTCCAAATATATGCTTTTTTAAGGCCTGCAAACACAAAAAGTAGTTTTTTACTCAATATGACTGTAATGTTCTTAGAATCCTGAGATAATGCAAAAAAAGCAATACAAATGTATTCAAACATAACTCCTAAACAACAGATGTAAAATGGCTAATAATACCTGGAGATATGTATCTTTGTTAGTTTTACTAGAAAAATAATGTTTTGTAAGGATTGCAAAGACACAAGTTAGTTTTTTTATTCAATATGACAGTATAACTGTCATACTAAATATGAAAGTTATATAAAAATAACTCCAAAACCAAACATTGATTATGTTTAAAAATGCCTGTAATATGGGATATATGTGAATTTTACCAGAATAAGGTATTTTGGTAAGGTTTACAAATACAAAAATTATGTTTTACTCATAATGACAGTATAACTGCCACAAACAATATGACACTTTTTTCAAACATAAACCCTTAACCACAAATGCAAAATAGCTAATATTGCCTGGAGAAATGTAACTTTGTGAGTTTTACTGGAAAAAACATATTTTGTAAGGTTTGCAAAAACAGAATGTAGTTTTTTACTCAATATGACAATTATGTTCTTAGAATCCTGAGATAATGCGAAAAAAGCAATAAAAATGTATTGAATCATAATTCCTAAACCAAACATGCAAAATGTCTAAAAATGCCTGTAATATTGAATCCTTGTGAGTTTTACTAGAATCAGTTGTTTTTGTAAGGTTTGCAAATACAAAAATTAGGTTTTACTCACTATGACAGTATACTGTCACACTCAATATGACAGTTATTAAACATAACTAGTAAACCGCACATGCAAAATGGCTATAAATGTCTGAAATAATGCATCATTGGGAGTTTTACTCCAAATATATGCTTTTTTAAGGCCTGCAAACACAAAAAGTAGTTTTTTACTCAATATGACTGTAATGTTCTTAGAATCCTGAGATAATGCAAAAAAAGCAATACAAATGTATTCAAACATAACTCCTAAACAACAGATGTAAAATGGCTAATAATACCTGGAGATATGTATCTTTGTTAGTTTTACTAGAAAAATAATGTTTTGTAAGGATTGCAAAGACACAAGTTAGTTTTTTTATTCAATATGACAGTATAACTGTCATACTAAATATGAAAGTTATATAAAAATAACTCCAAAACCAAACATTGATTATGTTTAAAAATGCCTGTAATATGGAATATATGTGAATTTTACCAGAATAAGGTATTTTGGTAAGGTTTACAAATACAAAAATTATGTTTTACTCATAATGACAGTATAACTGCCACAAACAATATGACACTTTTTTCAAACATAACCCCTTAACCACAAATGCAAAATGGCTAATATTGCCTGGAGAAATGTAACTTTGTGAGTTTTACTGGAAAAAACATATTTTGTAAGGTTTGCAAAAACAGAATGTAGTTTTTTACTCAATATGACAATTATGTTCTTAGAATCCTGAGATAATGCGAAAAAAGCAATAAAAATGTATTCAATCATAATTCCTAAACCAAACATGCAAAATGTCTAAAAATGCCTGTAATATTGAATACTTGTGAGTTTTACTAGAATCAGTTGTTTTTGTAAGGTTTGCAAATACAAAAATTAGGTTTTACTCACTATGACAGTATACTGTCACACTCAATATGACAGTTATTAAACATAACTAGTAAACTGCCCATGCAAAATGGCTATAAATGTCTGAAATAATGCATCATTGGGAGTTTTACTCCAAATATATGCTTTTTTAAGGCCTGCAAACACAAAAAGTAGTTTTTTACTCAATATGACTGTAATGTTCTTAGAATCCTGAGATAATGCAAAAAAAGCAATACAAATGTATTCAAACATAACTCCTAAACAACAGATGTAAAATGGCTAATAATACCTGGAGATATGTATCTTTCTTAGTTTTACTAGAAAAATAATGTTTTGTAAGGATTGCAAAGACAGAAGTTAGTTTTTTTATTCAATATGACAGTATAACTGTCATACTAAATATGAAAGTTATATAAAAATAACTCCAAAACCAAACATTGATTATGTTTAAAAATGCCTGTAATATGGAATATATGTGAATTTTACCAGAATAAGGTATTTTGGTAAGGTTTACAAATACAAAAATTATGTTTTACTCAAAATGACAGTATAACTGCCACAAACAATATGCCACTTGTTTCAAACATAACCCCTTAACCACAAATGCAAAATGGCTAATATTGCCTGGAGAAATGTAACTTTGTGAGTTTTACTGGAAAAAACATATTTTGTAAGGTTTGCAAAAACAGAAAGTAGTTTTTTACTCAATATGACAATTATGTTCTTAGAATCCTGAGATAATGCGAAAAAAGCAATAAAAATGTATTCCATCATAATTCCTAAACCAAACATGCAAGATGTCTAAATGAATTAAGAAATGTATCTATGAGTTTTACTAGAAACATTTTCTTTTGTAAGGTTTGCAAACACACAAGTTAATTTTTTTTTTACTAATATGACAGTTTAACTGCCACGCTCAATATGTAAGTTATTAAACATAACTCCTAAACTACACATGAAAAATGGCTAATAATGCCTCAAATAATGCATTCTTGTGAGTTTTGCTCGAAACATATGCTTTTTTAAGGCTTGCAAACACAAAAAGTAGTTTTTTACTCAATATGACAATAATGTTCTTAGAATCCTGAGATAATGCGAAAAAAAGCAATACAAATGTATTCAATCATAATTCCTAAACCAAACATGCAACTTGTCTAAAAATGCCTGTAATATTGAATCCATGTGAGTTTTACTAGAATAAGTTGTTTTTGTAATGTTTACAAATACAAAAATTAGGTTTAACTCACTATGACAGTATACTGTCACACTCAATAAGACAGTTATTAAACATAACTAGTAAACCACACATGCAAAATGGCTAATAATGCCTGAAATAATGCATCATTGGGAGTTTACTCTAAACATATGCTTTTTTAAGGCTTGCAAAAACAAAAAGTAGTTTTTTACTCAATATGACAGTAATGTTCTTGGAATCCTGAGATAATGCAAAAAAAGCAATAAAAATGTATTCAAACATATATCCTAAACAACACATGCAAAATGGCTAATAAAGCCTAGAGACATGTATCTTTGTTAGTTTTACTAGAAAAATGATCTTTTGTAAGGTTTGCAAAGACACAAGTTAGTTTTTTTAATTCAATACGACAGTATAACTGTCATACAGAATATGAAAGTTATTTGAACATAACTCCAAAACCAACTATGCTATCCGTCTAAAAAGGCCTGTAATACATGTGAGTTTTACTAGAAACAGTTTTTTTGTAAGGTTTGCAAATACAAAAATTAGGTTTTACTCACTATGACAGTATACTGTCACATTTAATATGACAGTTTTTAAACATAACTCCTAAACAACACATGCGAAATTGCTAATAATGACTGGAGAAATGTATCTTTGTTAGTTTTACTAGAATAATGATCTTTTGTAGAGTTTGCAAAGACAGAAGTTGGTCGTTTTACTCAATATGACTACATATGAAAGTTATATAAACATTACTCCAAAATTCAAACATGCAATATGTCTAAAAATGCCTGTAATATTGAATCTATGTGACTTTTTCCAGAATCAGGTATTTTGGTAAAGTTCACAAATACAAAAATTAGGTGTTACTCATAATGACAATTTTACTGCCACATTCAATATGACAGTTATTTAAACATAACTATTAAACCACACGTGTAAAATGGCTAATATTGCCTGGAAAATTTATCTTTGTGAATTTTACTGAAAAAAAATATTTTGTTAGGTTTGTAAAGACACAAGTTAGTTTATTTTTACTCAATATGACAGTATAACTGTCATACTAAATATGAAAGTTATATAAACATAACTCCAAAAGCAAACATGCATTATGTCTAAAAATGCCTGTAATATTGTATTCATGTGAGTTTAACTAGAATCAGTTGTTTTTGTAAGGTTTGCAAATACAATATATGGGTTTTTCTTAATATGACAGTATACTGTCACACTCAATCTGACAGTTATTTAAACATAACTCCTAAACCACACATGCAAAACGGCTAATAATGCCTGGAGAAATGTATCTTTGTGAGTTTTACTAGAAAATATATTTTGTAAGGTTTGCAAAGACACAAGTTAGTTGTTTCACTCAAAATGACGGTATCATACTAAATCCAATTTGCTTCCGCTTATCCGAGGTCGGGTTGCGGGGGCAGCAGCCTAGGCAGAGAAGCCCGGACTTCCCTCTCCCCAGCCAATTTGTCCAGCTCTTCTCGGGGGATCCCGAGGCATTCCCAGGCCAGCCGGGAGACATAGTCTTCCAAATGTGTCCTGGGTCTTCCCCGTGGCCTTCTGCCGGTCGGACTTGCCCTAAACACCTCCCGAGGGAGGCATTCGGGTGGCATCCTGAGCAGATGCCCGAACCACCTCATCTGGCTCCTCTCAATGTGGAGGAGCAGCAGATTTACTCTGAGTTCCTCCCCGATGACAGAGCTTCTCACCCTATCTCTAGGCAGAGACCCGCCACCCGGCGGAGGAAACTCATTTCGGCCGCTTGTACCCGTGATCTTGTCCTTTCGGTCATAACCCAAAGCTCATTACCATAGGTGAATTGGGAACGTAGATCGACCGGTAAATTGAGAGCTTTGCCTTACGGCTCAGCTCCTTCTTCACCACAACGGATCGATACAGCGTCCTCATTACTGAAGATGCCGCACCGATCCGCCTGTGGATCTCACGATCCACTGTTCCCTCACTCGTGAACAAGACTCCTAGGTTCTTGAACTCTTCCACTTGGGGCAAGATCTCTTCCCCAACCTGTAGATGGCACTCCACCCTTTTCCGGGCGAGAACCATGGACTCAGACTTGGAGGTGCTGATTCTCATCCCAGTCGCTTCACACTCTGCTGCGAACCGATCCAATGAGAGCTGAAGATCCTGGCCAGTTGAAGCCATCAGGACCACATTATCTGCAAAAAGCAGAGACCTAATCCTGCAGCCAAAAAACCGGATCCCCTCAACACCATGACTGCGCCTACAAATTCTGTCCATAAAAGTTATGAACAGTATCGGTGACAAAGGGCAGCCTTGGCGTAGTCCAACCCTCACTGGAAAGGGGTCCGACTTACTGCCGGCAAAGCGGACCAAGCTCTGACACTGATCATACAGGGAGCGACCCGCCACAATCAGACAGTCCGATACCCCATACTCTCTGAGCACTCCCCACAGGACTTCCCGGGATAGGGTCGAATGCCTTCTCAGTCCACAAAGCACATGTAGACTGGTTAGGCAAACTCCCATGCACACTCAACGACCCTGCCGAGAATACAGAGCTGGTCTAGAGTTCCACGACCAGGATTAAAAACACACTGTTTGTCCTGGATCCGAGGTTCGACTATCCGGCGTAGCCTCCTCTCCAGTACACATGAAAAGACCTTACCGGGAAGGCTGAGGAGTGTGTTCCACGATAGTTGGAACACACCCTCCGGTTCCCCTTCTTACAGAGAGGAACCACCACCCCGGTCTCCCAATCCAGAGGTACCGCCCCCAATGTCCACGCCATGTTGCAGAGTCTTGTCAACCAAGACAGCCCCACAGCATCCAGAGCCACCGAGGAGCTTTTTAACTACCTCAGCAACTTCAGCCCCAGAAATAGGAGAACCCACCACAGATTCCCTAGGCACTGCTTAATCATAGGAAGACATGTTGGTGGGATTGAGGAGGTCTTCGAAGTATTCCCTCCACCGATCCACAACAGCCGCAGTAGAGGTCAGCAGCACACATTACACGGTGTTGACAGTAAATAGGCTCTTTCTTCAGTTTGACGGCTTCCCTCACTGCTGGTGTCCACGACATGCACCAAACACCTTGAGGCCACAGCTCCAATCAGCCGCCTCGACAAGAGAGGCAC